>NC_132898.1:1907940-2067940 GCF_030463535.1 Salminus brasiliensis
TCATGCCTTCCCTGAACTGAAGGACTACCACTGGGGCTCTCTTTTCTCTGGAGGGAAGACAGCAGGGTTGTCCACGCTCCAGCCTTTTAGGGTAGTGGCAAATCATCCTGCTGGAAGAGGAACAAGTAGGCAGTCTCCAAACCCACTAAGGTTCGCAGATGATCACTTGGCTTCTGCCAAGGTTTCCTTTCCTCCCTAATCCCTCCACCAGGCCATTCTCCTCCTAGTCACCAACCAGTCTTGAGCTCCTGTGAACATATATACAGCTCTCTAGAGTGTCTTCAGCCGTTAACCAGGTCACCAAGGCTTCCATTTCTCTGCATGTGAAACATTTGCCCTCGCTTTGGCGGTTTGTTTTTTTGCCCCTCCCCAAAAATCAGTAAATTGATGGTCAGTGTTGGCAGCTAATGCTGTCAGCGGTGCCTCAAAATACACTGAAATACACTGACCAGCTGTTCCTGAAGACAGAACTCTTGTCTCATCACTACTCAATTATTACCACGTAACTTTCTGTAGTATTTCATCCATTAAGTATTTCCATTAGAGTATAGTTTTATACATGAATGATTAACGATTATCAATAATTAATAATAATATAAGTGGTGAATAATAAGGCTCTGTTACTCTGGCAAGTCTTTTTTTTATCTTCCATCCAAACTTATTGACTTTTACCTCCTCTAAAACATCTTTTTCCATGATGTCACAAAGCACAGTGGGCGGAGCAAATTAATATTAACCATCCACTGTAGAATACCTGAATGCTGTGTTTCCGTTCCCTTCCGTTCTACAGAAATGAAGCCAGAACTGTCCATCTACTCACCTACTCATTTGGTAGCCCCGCCCCCTTCTCCCAGACCGAGCCTCAGTGTCTCAGACCGTCTTCACTGAGCTTCCAGTGCAGAAGCAGAGCGGATTTGCCCCGGGATTCCTGGTTTGTCCGGTAAGTGAACAACAGCTCCAACAGTGCAGCTCTACAGCTCCTCCATGTACTGAACGTCAATCACTTAATTCAAGTGTAGCCCCGCCTTCTTGTGATTGAGCAGAGTTAGGGGTTAGAAAATGGGGCGATATCAGGGCGGGGAGAGCTTACTGCTGGAATCTGGAGACACTGGAAATGGAGGAAAATTATATAGAAAATAGGCGGGGCTGTTTCGTCATTGAAGTATATGGGGATGGGCGGGGCTACACATCATACTGCAACCAGCCAGCAGAGGTGCTACACTTGTGGTGGCTTCACTACAACGTTTGAGAGACGTTGCGCTCGCTGCCTGTGCTTTCTACAGTCGTCTTCTCCAGCGTCATGCACCTTTATTGAACTTCAGGCCTTAATTGTGCATTCTAGTCCAGCCTTGTTTCCTCTGAATAATTTCCCCTGAATGAAAATTCATGACTGCAGGCTGTTTACCACACAATGTGGTCTTATGCAAGCAGCCCGAAAATTGCTTCCAATAACAATTCGCACTGTAATATTTAACGCCCTCTGAGATGGAGATTTTTCAGTTAATAATTATTCACTGCTGACTATTCTGCATGCATTTACACCACACGCATCAGATCTTCAACTTCACAACACAAACGCATGCAGGCATCACCGCTGTCCTGAAGATCTCCCTTACTTCTACAGGACATTCGGAGCTCAGTTCTGTGCTGAAGTCTCCAGCGGTCACACAAAACGTTCAACCCTGTTCTCGGCCTTGCCTTGATTTTGCCGGATCTGGTAGCTCATGTGGATCCACTCGCTAGTCAGCTCTGCCAATGCTTGGCCTATGAGCCTATGAGCTGCACATCAGGCAAAACCAATGGACGCCATCAAGAAAGGATGTTTGGATGCAGCTTAGATCATCAAAAGTTTCACCAAGTTCACTCATTCAGGAGAGCGGAGTTTATCAGAGCTTTCACACAAGGCCTGGAGGTCCGTTAACTCGGCTTCACGAGGCGAAGACCAGGTATCTCTTCCAAGTCTCTTGCACCAGGTAGTTTGGTCCATCACTTTGGTTGCCACCATGATGACACTAGGCAGCAGACACTATCATGCTACTCGTCGGCCAGCCGAGCTGGTCCACCCCTTCGACTGTATTAGCTATGAGGATAGGACGGACGTAGATAACCATTGCTAATATTTGTTACGGGGGCAACAGGAGGGGTCACAGCACCGGCATATTAGCGATTATCTCAGAGAGTTGGTCATGGTCATCCAGATCTTCACATTTTGACCTCCTCAGTTCCCCTGAAGTCAAGGGGAATTCAAGGATTGTCCCAGTACCAAAAAACAAAAAATTCCAGGACCAAAAAAGTTCACGTAATTCGTTTACGAGAATGTTTGGTCCACGCTGGCAGCTGAAAGACTGTCCAGGCTAGCTAGTTAACAACGAAACGCACATTCATGATCCCACGGCCAAAACCATGCATGGTCATATGAAATATAAGCATGTTTATTTTCCATGACTTTCCAGGTTTTCCAGGACCTGTACGACACCCTGTTTGTGTGAATCGACCCTACAACCTTTGGGATTTATCAGTAGAAGAACGTCTGTCCTCCCAGGTTCCTTCAGGGAGCAGTTGACATGAGCAAAGTAGGAATGCTCTGAGATGAGAGTGTGTATGTGTGTAAATATATATATATATGTGTGTGTGTGTGCATGTGTGTGTGGGTGTGTATGTAGCAGATGGCTTACTGGCTGCACTCTGCCTTGCTCCAACAACTTCTGAGGGAGTGTGCGGTGAGCAAGCAGATGGCCAAAGGTGTGTTTAATATTCACTCAGCGGAGCACGAGCAGAAGTGGCGGCGAAAGGCCAAGCCATCGCTTCTCAAGGATGTTCCCACAGAGTGACGGAGGGGTTCGGTGCGCGAGCAATCTCAGATCTCGGATCTCCGGACTGTGTTCATTTAAATATGTGAATATTAGAAACGAGGTGTGCTGAGAACAGACCGTTTCCTTCATGAGATTCCAGGCTGAACGCGGGAAGATCTGAAGATCTGAAGATGCCTCTGTAACAGCACCCCCAGCTGTAGAACAGGTGAACTACCGAAGGAGCCCGATGCTAAGCCGCTCAGAGGTTCGGTGCTGCCAATACTGGGGGAGAGCAGCGAGGGGCAACCAGACTGGGCTTGACTGGAGCCATGTATCATATATCTGTGGAAAGACCATTCAGCAACTGCCTGTGTGTGTTAATCTAACCAGTTCGGAGAATTTCTAGAAGGTTCTTCAATCTGAAACTGTGGAGGAACCTCTTTAGGTGCAAAGAGCTTAAGCTCAATTCTGTGCGAGCATTTCAAGTAGTTCCTCATAGTGGGATCCAAATACAGTAGCCTAAAGATCATCTAGCAACTTCAGTCCAAATGGGTTCTTTAAGGAACCCGATTTCATACTGAGGCTCAAAAAGAGCATTGAGGAACACCTGGGATTTTAACAGTGCACCTCAAGGAACTTCTGCAGGTTCTTTAACTCGTAACTCTGGAGGAACCTCTGAAGGTGCTTTGAGGAACCCTCAATGATCGGTTTTAGAAGAAAAGGATTCCTCCATAGCTTCAAACCAAACAACCTCCAAAAGTTCCTCAAGGAACATCTACTTTTAACACTGCAGAAAGGGTTCTTTGAGTGATGCCATAGAAGAACCAATTTGAGGTTCCATAGACAAAATCATTTTTGCATATGTGACTGAAGAACCTTTAAACTGGTAAAGAACCCGTACGTAGACCTCTCTAAACCTTTAAAAGGTTCTATACTCGCACCAATCTCCATTTAATGGTTCTCCTTTGGCATCACTCAAAGAACCCTTTGCAGAACCTTCACGTTTTGAAGAGTGCAGATACTGACACAACCGTACACTCTTAGAAAGGCTCCGACTGGGTTAGGAGAACACGTACAGGCAGCTGCCGAACAGTTGCCGTCTTTCCGCAGACATAATGAACCCAGGCCCAGTTAAATGAATTCCCCTCAAAGACAAAAAGGTACCAAGAGCTTTATTGGAATTATTATAATCAATAATTAACTGGCATGCGAGTCGTATTGTCTGCTTTCCCCGTGTCTCTAATTCAAAAGCTGCAGGGAAGACAATGGCGCGTTCTCGACCTGATGATTTAATATGCAGGCTTGGCATTTCCCTTTGTAAATCCTCAGATTTCTCCAGAGAGAAAAACACCCATGCCATCTTTATTAGCCCAGAATCCATTTATTAGACAATGACATCATTCAGTCCTCCAGTTTTTTTTTTCATTAACCACCTGAACTTACATAAAAAGCCCTTTGTAACAGAGTTGTGTCGAACCTCAGACGTTGCCAGGTAATTCTAATTAAGTCAGGAAAATGCGCGGCACAGTGGATACACACGTAGATGCAGGGGGTTGATCAGCGTTTAACAGGGGAGACTGGTCAAGCTCTAAACGCCGCTACGCTTCGGCAGTGGTGGGCAGGACTCGCACATACAAGGTCTTGCTGCTCAGGGTCTTGAGAGAGACGTCGGCGAGTTCTGAAATAAAGCAGAGATGAAAAACATGCGTCAGTATAGAAAACTGCCCCCTGTTTGTATATCATCGTATCGCAGTCATGCAAAAACCTCGCATCTCCATTTGCGTCGTTGAAATTACATGCGAATCTGGCAGCCGCTGCGGGTCACAAACCAGACCCGTCTTGGGTGACTACAGGGACTACACTCGGACCCTGTCGGCCCTGAAGTTGAGCTTGGGAGACCATCTACGGTTGATAGAAAATGAGATAGAAGACAAATGTCTCCAGCTTTTAGGAGCTAGTTGGGGGGTGTGGAGATGAACGAGGGGCCGTATTTAACTCCGCCTCAGCTAAATCTCGTCTCGTCTGACAGGATGACTTGGAAAAGCCTTGGGGATGTGACCCACTTTCTCAAAGAGCCACCAAAAAATATATAAACACCTACACTCAGCCGTCATACGGCCGTCTGTATGGCCAGATTCTGGACGCAACTGTGAAGAGCCAGAGATTAGCGACTCGCTCAGCACAACAGACTTCCAACAGGATCCAAAAATGCTGATGATCTACTTTCCGCAGCATCAAATAATTATGCAGGGGAAATAAAAAACACCCCGAACCACAATTAAAGCTCAGAGTTAGCTGGTTAGAACTTTGCTTTTTAATAAATAAATAAATACATTTTAAAAAGCCCAAACATCTGAGTGCATTTTTGCTAAGCATAAAATAAACAACCTCGAGACCCCTATTAGACTTGCCCAAGTAATTAAGATGCATCTTAAAGCTCATCACACACACTCACTCACACACACACTCACACACACACACACAAGCCCCCCGAGGGACTTACTGCAGTTCAGGAGATTATGGAGAAAATCCCTTTCAATATTTGTAAATGAGAAGCTTGTATGCATGCGCAGCCTATCTGGCCCACATGCGTCCAGTTAAGCGTCAATACAAACACAGGCTGACCCCAGCAAGGTTATTCCTTACATGCTAGCTTGCTTGCTTGCTTTAGCCAGCCTTGTGAAAACAAGCTCTTCAAGCTCTGGAGCTTTTGGAGAACTGTGGATACAGTACGGGTTGGCTACACTGTAGCCTGGTACATCCGTCTGTCTGAAATTTGCTCCAGCCAGGGAACGCCGAATCCTAGAAGGGGGGATTTGACCTATTGCATAGATTTTAGTGTGTGAGATGAACAGAAAACCCACCAACTACGGCTTCCTTACAGTGGCGATCGACTGCTGACTCAGATGTGCAAATGCACACACACCCACAGCTTGTCTAGTTCCTGTAGAGAAGAAGTACTGCCAGTAGAATAATAGGACTCTCTGGAGCAGATCAACATCATGAAGCTGGGGATAAATGAGGTGGGGTGGTGATCATCATCCAGCATCCTGACCTCATTAACACTTTCGTCACTGAATGCAATCAAATCCTTACAGCAGTGCTTCTTCAAAACCTAGTAGAAAGCCTCCACCCCTGCACTAGACAGTTCTTGTTGCATCTCTGGTGAAAAGCATGCCACTACTGGACTACAGGAACATGTTCTCTGGAGTGAAGGACCACCTTTTACTCTCTGGCAGCCTGACACAGCTCCCAGTAAAGTTTGGAGGAGGAGGGATAATGGTCTGGGGCCTGGTCTCTCAGTGGAAGAGTGATGTCAAAGCTACAGCCCACTCCAGCTTTGCGGCAGCAGTTTGGAGAAGGCCTCCACGCTGACACAGTTTGTCTTTCTCGGTGTGGAGAAGCTCCCGCTGCCTGTACGGACACCTTACCTTCACCTCACTGAACACCTGAACCCTACTAAAGACCTTCAGGAAGAACTGGAGCCAGGCCTGGACGGGCCCAAATGTCCACAGACACACTGAACAATTTTGCCAAAGCCTTCCCAGAAGACTGATGGAAGCTGATGAAGGCTGATGGAGGCTGATGCCCATAGCTTTGAATTGGGAGCGCGCACAGTAGTGTCCATTTACTTTAGGCCAGTAGTTTTCTAGTGTAGTTAATTTAGTGCCCGGTTTCAAACGAGCTCACCTTCCCCCTCTCGGTGACGGTACGTTAGATACGTTAGCGTAGTTTAGCTTGAATCGGGCCTCCCTGCTCTTCACGTCATGCCGACCGAGTGGGGCGTCAAGTGACCAGGGCTTGAAACCGAGCCCAGGTCTGAGCCACTGGTGCTCCAGTTACCTGCTAGTGGGCGCAAGTCGGGTCAGGGTCACAGAGAGGGAGTCTGACTGTGTTTTTTTTAAACTTCTTATCTTATGATTTAAAAAATAATAATAATAATTAAAAAATATCATCAAACACACAGAACCCCGAATACTTCACCCTTATTTCCTCCCTCCTTTCGGGCAGTTTGCACAGGTAAGATATCTGTAATCTGCTCTGATCAACATGATCAAAAAGATGATGAGATTTAACAGCTGTTCTTGTTGCCTGCGAGAAAGCGCCGCAATAACGGCTCGCTAAATAAAAAGAGCCGGCCCCGCCCAATACGAGACCCCCGAGGCTCACCGTAGCCTCGAAAATGAAAGTGAGAACATCTCTTTATATATAAAAGTGTTTCTGAAAAGCTGAGATGCAACTAAAAGCTCCTATTTTTGAGGCAGTAATGAAATTTCTTGAAGTTGCTCAGCGATTCAGGTACTGTTAGCATCATAGCCTGGAGCCTGTAATTATCAGCAGCATGCATTAGTACACAATATTCATTTAATGCGCTTCACCTATCGACAATTACCCAACTTTCAAAAATACCGACCAGCTCTCACATCTCCACTGCCCAGTTATTTAAACGCAGAGCAGCCTCCTGAAGATCGCACGCCGCTCAGCGATACGGCAGCCGGGGCTACATATGACCGCAGATGCTTCATCCAGAAGTATTGCTGTACAGCAGAGCACCTGCACTGCAACAGGAGCAGTGAAAGGGTGAAAGTGGAGACCACACTTCCCCTCTGCAGGGATTAGTTACTGCTCTCAGCTCAGGGCCTCGGGTTAACCTCCATCCCAAAATTAGGGGTCGCGGAATACGTTAACACTGCCGTAGTAACCTGACAGGCGGAACTGGGGCGGAACGGAAGAGGCATGATGGCCTCCTGTCTTACTGGTTCAAGGACAAGATGATCCAAACAAGACGAGAACCAAACAACGCCCCCTAGTGTACATCTACACGCTTACAGGCAAGTGTGAAGGCAGACAGCTACCTAAATATTGCTACCTTGCGTTTTAACATGGATGTGTGAGCACTAGGGGGCAGTGTTGTTTGTGTAGCTATGCAGAAGTATAAATCAGCTTTTCCTCATTTGCATATTTAAATATTAAATAGCTAAAACTACAAGATTAGACAGATAAATATTCAAATGAGTCAGAATATGCATCACAAACTTACAAACTGAACCTTTTGTGAGCTGATGATATACTAATTACCAAACCATGGCAACCACCTAGCAACACCATAGGAACCACCTAGTAAACACTTTTAGCAACACCACACCACAACAACCTAGTGACCACTTAGCAACACCATAGGAACCACCTAGCCACCCCATAGGAACCACCACAAAACAGAACCAACCACCTAGTGACCACTTAGCAATACAATAGCCATAGCACCTGAGCAACCATCTGGGATACCATAGCAACCACTTAAAAACACCACAGCGACCACCTACCAACCACCTACCAACCACTTTTAGCAACACCACCTGGGATACCATAGGAACCACCTAGCAACACCACAGCAACAACCTGGGATACTATAGTGACCACACTGGATACCGTAGCATCCACCTAGTAATCACTTAGCAACACCGTAGGAACCACCTAGCAACCACTAAGCAACACCATAGCAACCATCTGGAATACCATAGCAGTCACTTAGCAACACCCTAGCAACCCCCTGGGATACCATAGGAACCACCCAGCAACTACTTAACAACACCACAGCAACCACCTGGGATACCATAGTGACCACACTGGATACCATAGCATCCACCTAGTAATCACTTAGCAACACCATAGCAACCACCTAGCAACAGCATAGCACCTGTCTGGTACTGGGAACCACTTTAGCTGTGCAACCACTCTGCGTTTCCTTCAGAAAAAGTTCTTCTATAGTTTTCTGAGCAGGTAAACATCTGACAAACATATAAACACACTTTTAATATAAGACCACCCTCAGCTTTAGCTCCCCCAACCAAGACCCCTGAGAGGAAGGGGGCGCTTCACTGTAAACGTGGATTTCTAGCTCACTGGCTTGGATGTGCTGAAATGATGAGAGACTTCAGAGAAGACCTACCTTCTGCGAGATCCTCATCCGTGTAGAGCTTGAGTCTCCTGCCCCTGAGGCCAAACACCTTCGCGGCCTCATTCAGCAGCCCGGCGTGCTGCAGCTCATTCTGACCCACCGGATTAGCAAGAAACAGCGTGCCCACGTCCCCACTCAGGCACTCTACAAGAGGCGGGACAATCTCAGCGTTAAACCACAACAACAAAAAAATAAATCACATTTAGCAGACTGTCCTCCTATTCCTCAACCCCTCCGTCACAAATGTCTCCTTGCTTGCATTGCATGGTAAGTGCAGGCTTTCGGGTCACACCCCATACGCCCTAAAACCTTTACCTCCTGGATCCTATCATGCTATATTACACCCCCCCCCCCTGTAACCCCCCATGACCCCTTGTGTTCCCCCCTCCTTCCTGTTTTCTCTCTCTCTCTCGTTCTCATGTACTGAGATGCCGGTCCTAACGGTTCCATCCTGGTTCCGCCTGACCCGGCTCTCCACTACCCTCCTGCCCCCTGTCCTGCTCCGGGGCCTCGCACTGACTCCTCCTCACCTCACTGCAGGACTCTGCTTCTGACCGTTTACCTGCAGGACTAGACGCCACTTTTTTATTTTTATTTTATTTTCTTAATTCAGTTTAGTTTTATTGTTGTTTTTATTCCTGTTGATTTTTATTAAGATCTGATGATGTGACCTGAGGACCTTTGAGTCTTGGGTCCTGAGTCTTGAGTTTGTCCTGGCCACTGCTGCCACTGGCTTGCTCTAAAGAGGCTCGGACCCGGAGCTCTGTAAAGCTGCTTTGTGACGACGTCTGTTGTAAAAAGCCTAAATAAATAAAACTGACCTGAATGGAATTCGATTCGAAGGGTCTGTCAGTTTGTCCCCCGTAAATGTCTCCACTGAACGTTTAATAGATTAGATGGGAAGAAACGGCAGTTAAGGGAGGGTGTACCTGCAGGACTGGCACTGACGAGCTGCAGGTTGATGTAGGGACAGATAACAGAGTCCGAACCATTCACTTCTTTAGGACTGGCACCGGAGGTTACCGTCAGAGTCTTCCCACTCAGTGCTAGGAGATCACTGCTGGCCTTCAACTCTGCATATAAAAAAATAAAGTCACAGTCAGTAGGCTTAGGTTCATTTACATCACAGTCGTGTGCCTGCGGTAACACCATCACTCCAGCATCAGGATCTGATTCACTCTTGTTTCACTCGTTCGTACTGAACATCGCCTTGAGCTTAAAATCTGATCATCTACAACATCACTAAGAATCAACTATCAAATAATGCAGAATAATTAATAGATGACCTGTTTAGATTGACCTGATGTTAATACTGTTTACCAGGGACCTATATATATATATATATATATATATATATATATATATATATATATATATATATATATATATATGTTTGTTTATATATATGTATGTAAAATAGTATGTAAGCATGTATATATATTTATTTTTTATTTATTTATTTTATTTATTTATGTAATATATTTATATTTCTCCATGCTTTGCCTGGAAAAGCTCCTGTGAAGACACCAATATTTGATTATATTATATTATTATATACGTATATGTTTGTTTATATATATTTATTTATTTAGGTCCCTGGTAAACAGTATTAACATCAGGTCAATATATATATATAAAAGCCAAATATTGGTGTCTGATGAGACTTCACAGGAGCTTTTCCAGTACTGGATGGAGCTCCACCATCCATCATTAATGCTGCTGGGGGGCTTTATACCCCTCTACTAGCCCATACCTGGCATTATTAGGCAGCATGGTGCCAATAGGGTCATGATGTTTATCTGCTCCAGAGAGTCCTATTCTATTGTCAGTACTTCTCTACAGGGCCTAGACAAGCTGTGTGTGGCTGAATGCTTTGATTAGAAGGGGTGTCCACAAACATTTGAACATATAGTGTATATGCCAACATCTGTTACGAGCTTGGAACTGAGCTTTGAAATGTTCTCGAATGATCTAGAACCACCATACAAATGGGCGTGGCTACACGACCTTCACAGAGATTAACTGCAGGATCAGCACAGCTCTAACCTTGAAGCTCCAGCGCTTCACAGAGCAGCCTGGTGGTAAATCAGAGGACGCTCAGCAGCTCTGCCGAGGCTGGAGGGGTGCGCTGCAGTGCTGCATTGTGCCTCGTCTTTTAGTCATAATTAATGACAGCGTTAATGGGCATTCATCAAGCTCATCAGCACAGTCCCTCTCACCACCGCTCCTAATCTTCCTAAGCTGCTCATTAATGGCTCCTCTGTGTTTTTCCATCGTCATCGCCTCACATCTGTTGTGCTGGCAGAAGGAGTTCCGACTGGATCCGTTATTTCAATCAATTCTCCTTCCTTCATCTTATGGGCAAAACAACATCAGGACGGGACAACAAAGCATCGCTGCAACATTAAAGCCGCTCGATAAAAGAGCTTCAGTATGATTATTAATCATCCTCGGCGTCAAACCTTCGATACACACGGCCAAACCCACAAAAACACCACAGGGTCTAAAGCTGAACATTCAGAACGACCGAATCAGTTTTCTACTCTAGCTGATGTCCTCTAGATGTTTTCTACTCTAGCTGATGTCCTCTAGATGTTTTATCTAGTCTAGCTGATGTCCTCTAGATGTTTTCTACTCTAGCTGATGTCCTCTAGATGTTTTATCTAGTCTAGCTGATGTCCTCTAGACGTTGACTACTCTAGCTGATGTCCTCTAGACGTTGACTACTCTAGCTGATGTCCTCTAGATGTTTTATCTAGTCTAGCTGATGTCCTCTAGACGTTGACTACTCTAGCTGATGTCCTCTAGATGTTTTATCTAGTCTAGCTGATGTCCTCTAGACGTTGACTACTCTAGCTGATGTCCTCTAGATGTTTGTCTACTCTAGCTGACGTCCTCTAGATGTTTGTCTACTCTAGCTGACGTCCTCTAGATGTTTGTCTACTCTAGCTGATGTTCTTTAGATGTTTGACTACTCTGGCTGACGTCCTCTAGATGTTTGTCTACTCTGGCTGACGTCCTCTAGATGTTTGTCTACTCTGGCTGACGTCCTCTAGATGTTTGTCTACTCTGGCTGACGTCTTCTAGATGTCTGTCTACTCTTGCTGACGTCCTCTAGATGTTTGTCTACTCTTGCTGATGTCCTCTAGATGTTTTTTCTACTCTAGCTGATGTCCTCTAGATGTTTTCTACTCTTGCTGATGTCCTCTAGATGTTTTCTACTCTTGCTGATGTCCTCTAGATGTTTTCTACTCTTGCTGATGTCCTCTAGATGTTTTTTCTACTCTAGCTGATGTCCTCTGGATGTTTGACTGTTATCTAGTCTAGCTGGCATTTGCTAGATGTTATCTACTCTAGCTGATGTCCTCTATATGTCCTCTAGATGACTACTCTAGCTGATGTGCTCTGGATGTTGACTTTTCTAGCTGATGTGCTCTATATGTTGACTTCTCTAGCTGATGTGCTCTAGATGTTGACTACTCTCTCGCTGAAGTTTCCTAGATGTTAAACGTCTATAGCTGACATTACTAGATGTTAACCACTTTAGCTGATGCGAGCTAAATGTTATCTACTCTAGCCGTCATTTGCTAGATGTTAACTACACTAGCTGATGTTAGAGAAGTTCTTTCTTTTCTCTCACAGATGAGAAGTCAAGCATCTAAAATGTGCTGTTCTGAAGATTTGCTGTGATAGACTGCTGGCCAGATGGAGTTCTCAAACAGAGAGACACTCTCTAAAGTAAACGAGGGCCATTTTTACCTCTGCACATAGCGAGCCAACTATGTTATCTGCCACGGAAGCGCTGTTTTTTGGAAGGTGGTGCAGCGACAGATAAGTTTCAGTGTGTCCTGATATGCATTCCCTTATCTCCCTCCACACACTGCACTAGGCTCCCTTCAATGGTGCAGAACTCCATCAGACGGCGGTTCACCACTGTAGGCCAAATCAGCAGCTAGAGTGTAAAACAGATATTAAGCCTGAAAGGAGGCGACAGAGAAGAACGAGAGGGATCTTCTCAGTGGAGAGAAAGAGGGAGTACGAAGCTTCAGTGGTAGAGAGGTCAGCTGAAGCCTGAAAGGCAGAGTGATCGATGTGGACCGACGTGGCGTGATGTGAGCTCTGAGCAGTCACTCGGACAATGAAAGAGAGAGACTGCAGCTCCAGGGCTGACTGGGTACTTCAGAAGCATCTGCATTCCTGGATAGGGAAGCTCCTTCTTCATGTTGAAGGCCTTACATCAGTAAACCGCCTGAAATAAAGTTATGTAGCTTTTCTATGGACTTTGTAATGTCCATAGAAATGTAAGATTTTGGGCGAATATTTACAAGAAATGAGATTTTAACTTAGCTGTTTGCTAGCAATATTTGCCTAGCATCTCCCGTTCAGACAATGCTAAATGGACAAGTATCTCCTCAAAGTATGTGGAGGTCTTCAGGCACTCTCTAATAGACTTGTTTATGTGTCTGAAACTCTAAAGAGTCACGGTTGTCTATAAACATGTACTGAAGTACGCCAAATAGCTTAAAACTCTACATTAAAGGCCAGATTCTTATTAGCATCTAGCCAATGTCAGCTAGAGTAGTCAACATCTAGCCAATGTCAGCTAGAACAGTGAACGTCTAGTCAACATCAGCTAGAATAGTCAACGTCTAGCCAAGGTCAGCTAGAGTAGTCAACATCTAGCCAACGTCTGCTAGAGTAGTCAACATCTAGCCAACGTCTGCTAGAGTAGTCAACATCTAGTAAAGGCATAGTAAAGGTTCTCATAAAACTAGGTCTCACCTGCTGTTCCACTGAACACAGCCAAGGGAGCGTTGTTGAGATTGAAAATACTACGGCAAACCAGTTTAAGCTTCTCCATGTCCAGTTTGTTGTCTCCTTTCGGATTCTCCAGAAGAACCATACCCTCTGGAACACACAGGCAAACGTTACGGCATCATTTTATTTTTTATATCTTAAAAAGATCTTTATGAAGATGAAAAGCCCCAGTTTACATTAGCCACTTATTAAGTTCCCCATTCAGAGAGTTTCCTTCAGCTGAAGAAGCTCTCCAGCACATTCTGCTCCAACATCCTTCTACCCACCTTGCTGCTTGTTGTTGAAATTGACTTTGAGGTTGACGTAAGCACAGGCAGGGCCAGTGAGAGGCGCTCTGGAGACCGCTGCTCCCTTAACGATGGTCAAATCCAGGTCTGAGCCCTTCAGCTACAGTCAAACAATAGATATTAAGATATGCTTAAATATGCTTTACACTCTAAGCTTACAGGTTCTCTAGAGTACTGAAAAAGTCAAAATCTTTAAAATGTCAGCTAGAGTAGTCAACATCTAGCCAATGTCAGCTAGAGTAGTTATCAAGAGGACATCATCTAGAGTAGTTTAACATCTAGCAAATGTCAGCTGGAGTAATTCAACATCAGACAGACTAGTTAACTAGTTAACAAACTTCCGCTAGATTAGTTTAACATACAGAGGACATCAGCTAGAGTAGATAAACATCTAGAGGACATCAGCTAGAGTTGATAAACATCTAGAGGACATCAGCTAGAGTTGATAAACATCTAGAGGACATCAGCTAGAGTTGATAAACATCTAGAGGACATCAGCTAGAGTAGTTAACATCTAAGTTTATGATCTTTCGGAAACAAATTCTGCGTCATGTAATTATAGAATGTGATACTGTTAGTATAGATCAGGTTTACGTTACGTTACGAAAATACATTAATTTTCCATTTCCAATTAGATCCAAAATTGTAGGCAATGGAGTGTTTTCCTGATTATGATGTCATTATATTACACACAATATTCCCATTTTGGGTCTCCCGACTCGTCATTACATTCAGACTTCTCATGATTCCTCAGGGAGCGCACTCTTCCCTAAAACCTCATGATGTTACACAACATTCCCCCAAATCAGTTCCAGAAAAGTGCACCTGAGTTCTCTCCTGGACGATTACGCTGGCATTCTTGGGCACAGGGTAGGGCTTGAGAGGGGCTTTAGTCGTGGCCAGGATGAAGTCTGTGTGAACCTGGATCACTTTGTCTAGGTAGTCTCCGGCAGGCTCCGAGCTGTAGTACACCGTGATCTCATCAGACGGAACCAGATGACCCTTGAGACGCAGCAGAGGACACAAAGACACTGATCATGTAGATCTGCTCTTACATGCAGCATCTTAAAGGCAGGAGCATTCAGAGCGTTGCTGATCTGTTTGCTAAACAGCAAAAAACGCATACAGGAAGTGCTCTACATCAAAGCCAGCACACTGCCAAACGAGTAAATGCGCCTTCCAGGCGATGACCCCTGAAAAGCAGGGTGTAGTTTTGTAGTTTTGGCAGTGCAGCCTCTTCAAATGCTGCAGTTGGCCACAATACTGTAAACATGCATTCTCTTTTTCCTTAAACTTTCCCTTTGCAATCAACCCCCTCCGGTTCCCAGCTCTCATCTAAGGAAACGCTGAAAAAAAGAAGGGGGCCTAATTCCCTCCCATGGAAAATTCCTCCCGTTCTTCGGAGTTTCAATAAGAGAGGAATTCAAGCTTGGCAGGATGCCAGTGCCCTTCCCTTTCGCATGTACGTCCACACACACACACACACACACACACATCCATCTATACACTTTATATATACTCATATATGTATGTGTGTGTGTGTGTGTGTGTATATATATACACACATAATGTGTATGTGTGTGTATATACTCATACATACATACTATATACACTATATATATATATATACACACACACACATCCATCTATACACTTTATATATACTCATATACATATATGCATGTGTGTATATATATATATATATATATATATATATATATATATATATATTACACACATGCACATTATATATATATATATATATATATATATATATATATATATATATATGTATATATATATATATATATATATATATATATATATATATATATAAATAATGTGTATGTGTGTGTATATACTTATACATACATACTATATACACTCATACATATATATATATATATATATATATATATATAAAATGTGCATGTGTGTGTAATATATATATATATACATACACACACACACACACACACACACACACACATATACACATAAAACTATATATAATGTGTATAGATGTATGTGTGTGTGTAATATATACGTGTGTGTGTGTGTGTGTGTGTATATAGATGTATATATTATACACCCACACCAGGCAGCCTGGAATGGAAAAAATGTTTGTTTATTAAGGAAAGAAAAAAAAAAAAGAGAAAAAGGAGCGGAGAAGGAAATCCGTCTTACTTTCCTGATTTCCATAACACTTCAAAAAGCTCGGCCCGTCTCAGAGTGGACTCGGGGGTAATTAAGCTTATTAAGTCCACACTTTTATGACTGTACAACTTGCTCTGCCTCGTATGCTCTCGTAAGTCTGCAGTGGAAAGATTTTTTTTCCTCCCTTCTTTCGAAACAGCAGCGCTCCGAGCCTGGGAAAAGCAAATGAGCCGGACCCCAGGAGAGAAGAAAAAAGGCAAACAAACACTGGGCGGACCCTGCGGAGGGGATGCCAGCAGACTGGAGATGAGAGCTGGGCAGCAGGAGAAGTTGCAGCAGCAGCAGCAGACTGAGCCAGCCTGCAAACACAGAGCCGACCTTGAGCAAATTTCCTCCCGAGGCTTTCAAACCACAGCTCGCGAGCCTGACTGAACGCTGGCTATTAATCTGGGCGCTTCTCTACGCAGCACAGGACATCTGGTGGACAATGCTCCCTGCATTCCCTGTCCAAATGTTTGTGGACACCCTATTCTAATACTACTTTAGGTTGCACCCGTTGCTGACGCAGAAGTGCAAATGCACACACAGCTTGTCTAGTCCCTGTAAAGGAGTACTGCCGATAGAATAGGATAGACCAACTGAACCTATTGGCACCATGCTGCCTTATACCAGGTGTGGGCTAGTAGAGGAGTATAAAGCCACCCAGCACTGAGCTGTGGAGCAGTGGAAGAACTGTGTTCTCTAGAATGATGGTGGTGGAGCTCCATCCAGTACTTTGGGGATGAGTTGAGGATATTGAGGTGGGATGCTGATCATCTCATCCAACATCCTGACCTCACTAATGCTCTTGCCGCTGAATGCAATCAAACACACCTCACAGAAATGCTCCTCCAGAATCTAGTAGAAAGCTCTACTTCTTCTCTGGACAGTAGAGACAGTTACTCCAACAAAAGTGGGACCCACTCTTTTCTTTTTATATCAGGACAAACAATTCATGAGCAGGTGTCCAAATACTTTTGTCCATAAAGTGCATAGATTTTCACTGGACGTTTTGTCAGTGTGTCCTCTCCGAGGCTTTTGAGGAGTGTGTGTGAAGGTTGTTGAAGGCTCCAACAGTACAGGCCACCTTCTTACCTTCTTGCGCAGTTTCTGAACGCGGTTGATCACTTCTCGCGCTACGCCTTCATCCACCATGGACTGGTCAGGGGTGACGTCCAAGAGCACTAGGACCTTAAATAAATAAATAAACAAACCAGTAGATACTAATGAGCTCACGTTTGGCCTTTCTGCATGGGTTTAATCCATTTCTGTACATTACAGGCCAAAGGTCTCTTCAAGAGCTCCCCAAGGCTTGAGATGAACACAATTAAATAAAGTAAATAGAAATAAATTAATAAACTTTCTTGGTAATTAGTCATTAGAACTGTGGTGTAAGAAGAATGATACACATCTAAGAAGGTTCCTCGCTGCCGTGGTTGAATGACTGGCACATAGAGGACGCCAGGGGCCGCTCTGCCAGAACACAGCGGTAAAAACAAAGGACTGGAAGCGGATCAGGACATATATTTTAAACAGTGCTGTGATTAGTTTGGTCACTGGTACCATGATGGAAGTCTCATGGTAGCCACTCTCTCATATATATATATATATATATATATATATATATATATATATATATATATATATATATATATATAAATTCAATCCTTGTCTCCATACTTTTGACCTGTAATGCAAATCAACTTAAACTCTACAAAAAAATGTTTTACATTTATGATAAAAAAATATTAATAAATTATTATTTTATGGTTAAATGGTAATATCGGTAAATGGTAATATAAAAAAATATAAATGGTAAATATGGGACATTTGGTGCTTATAGCTTTCTACACAATAGCCACGATGGTCACATTACCTGGGCATCGGAATGGGCTTCATATTGCACGGCCGTGCCTGAGGTCTGTTCGAAGGTGTACATCAAACGTAAGTCCTCCTCATGCAGCTCGTGGCCGTCCACTACAATGGTGCCTGTAAAACAGCAACACGTGGGTCACCTGGGACGTTCAGACCTACGGACGAGACGGTGATAAACATGCGCCGATGACAAATACACCATTTCAGACTGCTCAGATATTTGCGGCCAAAAATATGTAGACACAACAGCTGCATAACATTGAGCATGCAGTCTTCATGGACGTAAACCGGCAATGGAATGGTCCTACTAAGCAGTTCATCAAATTTCCGCCCTGATAGGCCTGCCCTGGTCAACCGTAAGTGTCGTTATTGAAGAGGTCGTCCAGGCAAGCTCACAGAAGACTGACCAGTAAAAGTAAAGTCAAAGCGACAGAACCACAGATATTATGTTAGGTTCTCACACTGCAGACTCTAAACTGCCCTGTTGCCGTCTGAGAAGGCTCCTCACTGCTGCGGGCTGGGAATAATGGAATAATGTCCGGAAGTGGTGCCTAGGGGGCAGCAGAGGGCATTCTGCTTGACCACAGTGGCGAAAACAAAGGATCGGAACTGAATCAGGGTTTTAAAAAGCAGATACCGGCTCCATTTAAATATGCCTGGGTATGTAGTACAGTAGCCGTGATCATAATAGAAATGATTTATTTGTTTGTTTATTTATTTATTACATTTGTTACATTTGCTTTGAAAGGATAATGGATAACAGATGCTGGGTAACGGCAGCAGTGAACTGCAGATGTACATTTAGACACATCACGGTCATTATACACCCATAGCCACACTGCCAGACTGGTAGCCGAAGTTCAACTACGTACAAAAGTGAGTGAAACATCAGAAAACATCCCAGCTTTGTGATCTACATCACATAGAAGCATTTGTTCCACTTCAGCTCAGCAGCACAAACACCGCCTCACAGCAACTACTATCACGCCTGAAGCTGCGCAGCACTTCACGCATCAGCGGTCCAACCCCGCCTTTGTTTCCCAAATCAGAGTTTTCATCCAGGCCTGGCCCAATCGGCCGCATCCCGTGTTCCAGCTGATTACGTCGCTGATGTTCTACATAAAAGGCGTGAAAATACTTCTTGAAGCGGGAGCGTCAAAAAGCACGTCTATCAGATCCTCACGCTAATCTGAGATTTCCACGCCTGGCTTTGCGCTTCTCTTCCCATCCGAGCGCAGAGGCAGGTAACACGCACCGCCTATTAACAGCTACCGCCCACTTCAGACGGGGAGCTTGATAGCCCTCCAGCTCATGGCCCAGGAAAGCACCTCCTACTTGGGCATCCGGGTACAAAAAGGCCTCGCTGCCGCTGTTGCCATCGTTCTCTCAGCCGAGCGACTCTGCTGTATGAGCCTCTTCTCTCCACCAGCAGAACAACTTCTTCAGAACTAGGGTTAACGGCGCCTTCTGGAGACCAGGTCTGGTGTGGACCAGGTCTCCTCACACATTTACAGTAGCCTTAATACTGATGACTAAAACATGAATGTAATTCATTTTAAATGTTCAATTATAATAATGTATTTAAAAGTATAAACTAATAATTTTAGAATGAAAAGTTCCTTTGGGTTTGTTTTCCAAAAATAAATAAATAAATAAATACAGAATACAACCATTCAAAGAATTGGAATTACTTCTCAAATTAATAAGGTGATTTATTAAATTTGTTTATATTCAATAATAACTTCGATTAAAATATTCTACTTTTTTTAAATAAATAAGCTATTCTCATTTTCTCTGACTAAAATAATAAATATAACAATTTATATTATTTAATGAACTGTAAAAATATTTTAGATTAACAGAAATTTACAATTTGGGATAATTTTCTGTAGAATTTTCTAACAAATACAAGTAAAAAAAATATTACATAACTTCATTCTTGATGAATATGGACAAATCAAACACTAATAGAATTCTTTATTTATTTATTTATTTTATGTTTGGCTGTGAGGAACAGCATTAATGTTTTGGGTCAAACTGACCTGGTGCAGGGTGAACCATCTGAAAGGAGGATATTTGAGTCCATATACGCTGTCTTAAGCTCAATTAATATTCATTCAATCAATATTTAGTGTATAATAATAATAATTAGTGACCTTTTTTCTGAACAGCTGCCAAAAATAAATTAAGTTTCAACCCTTTTAAAATAATATTATTGGACGTTTAATTTCCGATTTGATCTGGTCTTGCAGACTTGGCACCTCCTGTATTTTTAAACTCTGCAATAGGTCAATTTGACCCGCAACATAACAGAAAGGTTAAAAAAATAATAATAGAATAATATTAATAATAATAAATAAATAAATAAATAAATAAATAAAAATAATAATAATAATAATAATAATAATATTGCCAGACTTATATAGTCCCGTTCACATAATTTAGGTTGCTTTACAACTACGGGAATGGTGGGTGGAGGGGGTATGGTGGGTGGTGGGGGGAGGGAATCTGTACAGATACAGATTCTCAGTTTTGTACTAATGTATATCTTGCGAGAACTATTTAATACTTTTATCAATTATCTATAATTTTATAGAAAACAATAGAAAGCAACTTGTAGACCAGTAGTGTGTGTGTGTGTATATGAACAGTGAAAGTAACTCAAAAATAAATGATTCATTAGCAGGTGAGCCACAACCACCCCCTCCACCCCCTCTCGCGCAGTGCTATATGGCATTCATACACGTTGCGAGAGTGTTAGTAGGGCCATACGCTACGCACCTGTCTTCTGGAAGACCTCCAGCTGCTCGCTCTTCAGCTCCTTGATGGACGCGGTGATGGACTTGAACGCCCCCTTCAGCCTCTTGCCCAGCACCATGTGGTCGGGCTCTGCTCTCAGCCGGATGCCGTACTTGTCTTTGTCGGTGGACAGTGTGAGCTGGCGGACGTTCAGCTCCTGGACAGAGAGAATGAGGAACCGGTTAAGGGCAGAGCTGAGGCTGAGGCTGAGGCTGAGCACTGCTAAGTGCACACAGACCGTTCGCTGTGCAGATGCAGGGTTACAGTAAATTGGTCCTCGGTGCTTAAGTGTGCTCGCTCATCTACAGTGGCAGAATGCGTTCTAGTAAGTACGCCGGCTGCTCTGGCTGATGGGAGTGAGGATGACGGGAGTGAAGACGTGCATCAACATGCACTGGAAAGGGCTGCACTTACGCTGGCGTATCGATATCAGAGGACTCCGCACAGCCGCGGTGCTTTTAGGCAAGTGCTGAGCTCCCTATTAGAGCACGGTAAACAGCACAAATGCACCTGTCCTTCACTGAACGAACGCAGAATGCACAGAGAGACCACTCCTGTGCAAAGTAGTAAGAAAACCTGCCCTCGTATGGCCTGAATACGCATGCACTATGTGGCCAAATGTTTGTGGACACCCCTTCTAATGAATGCATTCACCTACTTTAATTTGCTCCCGTTGCTGACACAGATGTGCAAATGCACACACACACACACACACACACACACACAGCTTGTCTAGTCCCTGTAGAGAAGAAGTACTGCCAATAGAATAATAGGACACTCAATAGGACCCCCAGTGTTGAGCTGTGGAGCAGTGGAACTATGAGCAATGTTTTCTAAATCATCCAGTAATTTGGGGATTTTTGAGTTGGGCAGTTGTGGACGAATGAGGTGGGGTGGTGGTGATCGGGCATCCAACATCCAATCTGCCTTAACTAACGCTCTTGTCCCTGAATGCAAGCAAATCCTCACAGCAATGCAACTCAGAATCAGAATCTAGTAGAAAGCTTCTTCCCTGGACAGTAGAGAGAGTTACTCCAACAAAAGCAGGATCAGCTCTTTCTATTACCCTTGATTTCAGAAGAAACAATGAATGAATTAATGAATGAGCAGGTGTCCCAATACTTTTGTCCATTTAGAGTATTTATTTTTCTGTATTATCGGCAAACATTTTTTCCACACAAACTCCTTGTAGCATTTTGTCTGATTACCATTTTTTGCTGGTAACTGATGTTTGCTGTTCCAGTGCGCCCCCTAGAGGTCACAAATTCAGTTCTGTTGAATCTGTAACTCCGCCTCAATTGATGTTACGTAGCGGTGGGTGGTAACCTCTCGAATGTTGATGCAAAAAAACAAAACAAAAACAAAATTGAACCCTGATTGGCTCTGTTCTACCCTGCCCACCCCTCACTAAGCCACGCCTCCTCATGCCTGTTATTGACCCTCTAATGTGCATTTTTGAAGTTTTTAAGACAAGCTACTCTTTTAAATGAACCAGATTCTTCAGGATTTGTAAGGACGCTTTGCTATTTTGGGCCGATTCCGAAAATCCGACATATGATGAGATGCCTTTGGACTTTGGTGCTGTTGGGAAGTGTGAAGGACGTGTAGAGCCAGGCTCCTCTCCTGCTGCTGTCCTCTCGTTCCAACAAGAGACTGAGCCATCAAAGTCATTTGAATAAAACATGGTAACTAATGAGTCCTTCCCAAGACGGATGCACTGCGAGAGCTGCTGGAGACCACTTTTATCTTCTTCCGACTTTGGGAGATGTGTAAACAACTCGTCCATCGGCACTTCCATTAGCCATTCAGGCTGCTGTAATGTTGTGGGGAAAACACGGCTGGCTAACCCAGTTCTGCCTCCCATCAGCAACATCTATCACAGACGACTCCCTCAAAACAGTGCAGTGGAGTAGAAGCTCTGGGCCGATCGATGTTTGGTGAGGTCAGCTCGATTTCTCACTGTCCGGAAGCAGATTCGATTCGGGCATTAAGGGGGGCATTAAATTATTCTATTAATGCTCGAAATGATGACCTAACGAAGAGGACCAACCCGGAGCAACAGCCTGAAGTACGGCATTTCCAGCCGGGATGGGAAAGAGGCCAATATATTACAGTTATCGAGCTCAATTATGTTACGACACATTTAGGATAGCGCGGATATTGGCGGTATTTGAGATACGGAGAGTCAAAAATAAAAAAATACAATGGACAAAAGTATTGGGACACCTGCTCATTCACTGTTTCTTCTGAAATCAATCTTTTTAATTGAAATCAATTGATGGATCACCACTCCACCTCATTACATAACCCCAACTCAAAAATCCCAAAAGTACAGGATGGAGCACCACCATCACAGTACCTCCACTGCTCCACAGCTCCACAGAATTTGATTGAACCAGGAACAAGGCCGAAGCGCTGAGCCTGGCGGGCTTGGGTCTCGACCAACAGTGCCCTACTCTGCAGTCACAATGCGAGCGTGGAATTATGGATGCGGTGAGGGCTACAGTACGCTGTTTGGCCGAGGGTTTGTTTTGAGCCCAAGAGCACACTTGAGGAGGAGCTTAGAGAAGGATTGTGAAAAAAGGTCACATCTCCATACTGATGCTGAGAAGCTCCTGGCATTGATAACATCCAGCAGCTCTACACAACCCCTGGCTCCATTCCCAGATCCATACCGTGGCAGACCGGGATGCTGATCTGAACGGGAAACATCTCCCATTACCACACACTGCCAAAGTTCAAATGGAAGCTTCGCCCATTACTGCGTAACTCCAAACTCCAAATGGCTCAGAGCGTCCATATACTTACTGCTAACCGCCGAGAACACAGCTGACACGCAAGCCACTGGATTTTAGTAGCAGTTCCGGTTTACCAGTAGCAGCGTTTCGGCCCGGAGTGGGACTGATAGAGACGCCGTTCTCCCCGTTATAGTCAGTGGAGCATCGGCATGATCCTAAAGCTGCTATTTTAAAGTACAAAAATATATAATTCATACATCCAATAACTTTGACTGTGAGTTTCATTAATTAATTTAAAAAAGCATCGTTTTTTAATTATAAATGTTAACATATTTTTCTAGGGACAGAGAAACGACTGTCCGTGGTGACTGACCGCACACTACAGACGCAGCAGACCGAATTAAATTTAAACATTTTAAAAATAAATAAAATCCTTAATTATTGCTGATATCTTTAATATTATGCTTAATATTGGGGTGATGTGGTACAAATATCATGTTATATATATATATATATATATATATATATATATATATATATACATACAAAAAATTATCAATTATATGGCCGAGGGCTCATGAGTTTGCATCCCTAGCTATGCGCTGCTTCGCCATCAGCGGCCGGAGCCCTAGAGAGCACAATTGGCTGTGCTCTCTCCAGGTGGCGCTCTCTCTCCCCTCATCACTCTTAAGCCATGTTGCCCGGCACAGGCGTCTGTTAGCAGGTGGGGTGGAGCTGGGCACCCGGCTGCCCGGCAGTGCTGCATCGGCAGCAGTTTTGAAAAGAGGCGGCGGCTGGTTTCACATGTATCGGGGAGACGTGTGTTAAAAGGGAAAATTCAAGAAACTGAATTTTTTCAAAATATTAATAAAAATAGATAAATAAATAAATACTACCTGTAGTAGCATGCATCTCAGTACAGTGATTCAAACGTGCTTCACTTCATCCAATTAAAGCTAAAAATTAGAATTCTAGTTTGTTTGTATGAAGCCATCAGCTGATCAGTGCTCTTTCAGCATTGATGAGGATATCCTCAATATGCTTTGAACAGTACACTGTGTATCATGGTAAAATTGATCGATTGTCATCCTTCTGCCCACCCCTATGCCGAATTCCAGCTGAACACAGTCTGAGCATGCAAAAAGCAAATACAGAGGACCACCAGGAAAATCAGCTGCTACCAAAACCTGTTTTTGGGGTGGGAGAACCTCTCTGGGCTATGATGCAAACTGATGATGAGAATACTCAGTGTCTCCATGGTTTGTAAGCTAAGCTCACACACACACACACACACACACACACACATATATGCACACAGAGGTTTTGGAGCAGATCAATGTTGGGTGTGTGGTACTTTGTTCCCCTAGTGCTCTGTCAGATAGGGGGAAGAGCGAGAGAGAGAGAGAGAGCGAGAGAGAGAGAGAGCAAGAGAGAGAGAGAGCAAGAGAGAGAGAGAGAGAGCGAGAGAGAGAGAAAGAGCGAGCGAGAGAGAGAGAGAAAGAGCGAGCGAGCGAGGGAGAGAATGAATCGACCGGGGCAGATGCAGCGACAGTGCTGCTAATTTTAGCCCTGCAGCCCAGCCCCCCTATCAATCATGCCACCAATGGCCAGGAGATGAAGGACAACAGGTTGGGTGCCTTTGGTCCAGCACGGTGGTTGCACACTGCCTAGCTGCATCCTTCTTTTCATTTGCTAGCAGAAAAAGTGGAAGGGCGAGAGAGAGAGAGAGTCTATACTTTGATTTTTATCATAAAACCAAATAATATTTCTAAATCTGATAAAGATCAGAGCAAATTCTGATGCAACCCCCTAAATTAGTCTGGTCTTCTCTTACTCTGCACTGTTTATTTTACTGTTTAATTGTATTATTGATGTCCATCTTGTCTGGAAATAAACACGTCTTATTAGCTGGAGCATACTACTAATATACAAACGGCAAATAATAATAAAAATAAAGTCAAAAACGTAAGTCCTGAAAATGAGTCAGAAAGGCAGCAAAACAGCAGCATTTTAAATATAACTAAGGGCGCGCAGTGTCACTGACACGAAGCACCACCAACTCCTCAAACGCTAACAGCACCCTCTTGTGGAGAATCTCCACCCTGCTAAACGTGACTGAATGAGTAAGGGAGTTCTAAGCGAGGTCCATGGCTTCCTTCACATCTAAAATTGCAAGACAGGCAGTATCTGATCCAAAACCTCGACAGCGATATCATGAACCAATCGTTTTAATTAACCTTTTTTTTCTCTCTCGAATGAACTCGATCTAAAGCCTTTCACAAACGTAGCAGATTCTAGAACTGTTCAGGTGGTTGGGATGCTCGAAGCTCGTAACGCACAATAGCTGGACTCGTTGCAAAAGTCAGTACTGTGATAAAAGCCAGCAAGTCATTAAAAGCACGGCGGGAGGTTGTGGCTGGAACTGAATTTCATTCGTTCAGTGAATATAATTACATCCAACTCAATCAAAGGATTGTTTCAAGTTACCAGTGGCCCATAATGCCACTGGGCCTTAGTTTCTATCACAGAATTCCTCCTGGGGACGTGTCCACGCTTGATGCATTTACTGCCTTTCAATTTCCCTGAAGTCACTCAAGCTGGAAGGAAAACAAGTTCAAAAAGGGCTAAAACTCTCCCTGTCCCCAACGCTGCCTCTACATATACAGCATCTCTCTCTCATAGTCCAAATGTTTGTGGACGTCTAATGAAAGCATTTATCCAATAGTTTTGGGATGATTTGGGGAGTTGGGGATGTGGTAGGCTGGTGATCACCCAACATCCTAATGCAATCTAATCTTCACAACAATGCTCCTCCAAATTTTACACACACACACACACACACACACACACACATATATATATATATATATATATATATATATATATATACACACACACACACACACACACATGTGAGAGTATGTGAGATGTGGATATACATAAGATGTAGTTCAGTGGGGGCGGAGCTTACCTCCAGAATGTACTTCTGCAGGGACTGGATGTCTCTCAGAGCCTCTGGGTCCTGATGGATGACCACAACCTCCCTAAGGGGATACTAAGAATACCCAGAACCGTCAAGCATCTCACCAGTTTCACAACGACAGAGCTGAGCAATACGATGACATCACTACACATATACATCATACAGATCACGGTCGTGCTGGTATCCATTAAGGCAAATTTAATACTTATTAACACTAATATTTTCAAGACTCTGCAAGACCACAGATAACAGCATGCACCTATTTATTATTATATTTAATATTTCATGTCTACTTCATTCAAACTGATGATGGAGATACACTTCTGTGGTCTGTTTCTGACCACAGGGCCACAGTTGGCTGGATATTCAGTTAGTGCACTACTCTGACCCATATGCTGTCTGCCTCTTGATCTGATACAGGTCTTTTAATATTGGCTAATGTTAAGGGAAGATATGCTACAAAGGGATCCATGAAGTGTAAGGAACCTTTACATGATCCACATCTCTTCTACATTCTCTTTTAAAGACGTTAACCTCGTAGCTCCAGCACAAAACTACGAACACTGTTCTACCAAAGAAGGCCCACCTTGACGGGGAGAGTTTTCCTGTCCCGGATCACTCTGCCCAGCTCGATGACCGACTGCATTTGGGACACGGCACACTCGATGCGCTTGTCAATCAGAGCCTCTCTGCAGGGCAAGCAAAGGGTTAAGACCAGAGAGGTTAGTGTCCTCTTAACTCAACAACTGACAGCCAATCAAAAAAGAACATTTCATAATAAAAGCATAACGGCCCTCGCCTTCTCTGGGCGGGCGGCATGGCCCTCCCCCTCCCCTATCACTCTAGCCAGCCAAGAAACAATTAAAAATGAGCAGGTGTCCCAATACTTTGGTCCATATAGTGCATGTAAATAACACAGGGGTAACATCTGCATACTTCATAACTTCTATTAACAGTTTTTCCTCCATTGTTTGATGTCTCCCATCTGACAGGCTTATCTCTGCAAGTAGGGAAGACTGGCAGGAGGGACGGACGTGCAGAGGAAAACAAGACGTCGCAGAGGACGGCCAATCAGTTAATGAGTTCGGGCCAGTCTGGCTGGCCTCTGCGCTTTCTGTGGGTCACCTCCACGGAGCTCGTAAGACTCCAGCAGGAGCGCTTAATGATGCGCCCGGCTCGGCTCTAATGTGGGCCACTATGAAAATTTCAGGACCGACTGGGACAAGACCTTCACAGTCTCTGACTCTGGACAGCGGCGTAGTCCGTTAATAGCACTGAGGTAAATGCGCTTACGGCTGGACGGCAAAGGACATTTGAAATGATTACAGAAATGCACAAGGGCAATCTAACTCATCATAAAAAATAAAAAATACCATTTCCTGAGTGGATCGGACTCACTAAAAGGATTCTGGGTCTGAATGTAAATGCTTCACTTCATTCCGGCTGCCAGCAGAGTTAAGGGGTGTGGTTTCGCACCGTGTCCCAGCTGATCTGCGGTGGGGCGGCCCTGACTCAGAAAAGCCAGAGATGCTCGGACTGAAGCAACTGTCAAATTTTTTTAACCCCGCCCCCTCTCACCCAGCGATGAACATATATTTTTAATATTTCTTAAATTCTCGCAATGTGGCCAAATGTTTGTGGACACCCCTTCTAACGCAACTTTAAGCTGCACCCACCGCTGACACAAATGTGCAATGAGCCGGACACACACAGACACAGCTTGTCTAGCACCTGTAGAGAAGAAGAACTGCCAATAGAATAGGACTCTCTGGAGCAGATCAACACCATGAACCTATAGAAGGTATGCACGTGACATCACAGGCACAAAAATGGGAAGGAGCTGTTGTGCGTCTGAAGCTCTAATAAAAGCTCCTCACAGAAAGTTCTTCCACCTAATGGTGATGAAGACACTGCCCGATGCCCGAGACACTGTTCTACCAGAGTTCTGAGATCCGAGAAGACCCTGACCTACCTAACGTGAGGGAGCATGAGATAGTGGATGCTGCTAGAGTCCTTTTCCTCCACCGAGGCAGGATCTATCAGGTGACGCAGGTTCTGGTACATCATCTCCGTGATGAAGGGAGTGAAGGGAGCCTGCGGAGGTCAGAAAAGTTCAGTTTCCTAAGCTGCGGCAAAACACATTTACGCTTGCCTCAAGAAAGTAGATTACATAATTAATTATGTAATTATAAAGCTTTAATTATACACTATAGCAGCAGTGCAGTAACTGCAGCTCACGTTTAAGCAAGTCCACTACGCAATTTAAAAAGACCAGGAATCCAAGAATGCAAGAACTTTTCTGAGAAGAAGAACAAGAAAAAAAAAGAGATAAATAAATGAAAAGAATCTTAAAAAAAAAAAAAAAGAAAAGACGCTACAGGAATGTTTTTACATGCAGTTCTCAATAAAACTTATTTCATTCAAGGATTTTCTTGAGAGAATCTCATTATGCAGAGTAATCCATAAGCTTTTTCTTCATTTTGAAAGAAACAATGAATGATCAGGTGTCTGAATACTTTTGCCCATATTGTGTATTTTGAGTGCTTTAAGAAAATACATTTAAAACTAAAATTCTTTCCCTGAATATTGTCGTGCCTTTTTGGTGCTCAAACCTCCAAGCCAACACCAAAGATAAAAATAATTGTGCAAATGAATCTTAAACTAAAGAATCTGAAACTTTCATAATCTTAAGAAAAAAAACTAAAACGTTTTGGGAATATTTGGGAATAATAATTTATACCAAAAAAAATAAACAATAATAATTTTTTTTAAAGAAATTTAAATAAATAAAAACTTCTATAGCTTCTTTCATTAAAAACAAAAAGCATTTCTGCATTTTACATCTTATCATAAACAACGAGACATTTTCTTTTATTCAGTCCAAACCATAAAACACAAAAACAATTAAACTAAGTGTAAAAAATACAATTAAAACCCCCACTTAAACTAAGGGGGGGGTTGGATGTGTCTGGGTGGGTGGGTTAAGATGTGTCCGGGGTGTGTGTGTGTGGGGGGGGGGCGCGGTAGGATGTGTCCAGGGGGGCAGGATGTGTCACAGCACCGCCACAAGTTTCCTTCACACGCACGGAAGACTCACCATCAGTCTGCACATGGAGAACAGCACGCTGAAGAGGGTCTCCAGAGCCCACAAGCAATCTTCAGTTCCACTCTCGCCCTGCCAGTCAGAGAGGGGGGTGAGGGGTGAGAGGGGGGTGAGAGAATGGGGATAAGTAAAAAATAAATAAATAAATAAAACGATCACGCTAACGTGACGCACTGCTGCTGGCACTGCTCTCTCGGCCTCTGTTGAACCACATGTAACACGCTAACATGCTCTCGCCCCGCCGCCCGGTCACAACACGCCATCACACTCGGCCCTGCGGCCCCCCGGCAATATATATATATATATTGTTTTTGGTTTTTTTAGTTTGATATATGAAGAAAAGCCATGGTTAAAAATGTCTACAAAGAAAATCTCTCTCTCTCTCTCATATATATATATATATATATATATATATATATATATATATATATATATATATATATATATATATATATATACACACCACTATCTGTAACCCCTCATTGATACATGCTATGAAAATGCAGATATCAGTATCGGCCCACGATTCTCATATTGGTGCTTCCCCAACAAACGCTTACTTTGGTTTACATCAAGTCTGCTGACCCCAATACTCCTCACTGCTGGTGCTCAGGAGCAGCCAGTTCAAATCCAAACCCTAAATCATAGAGGTCAGGGACCGTGGCCTTATGGCAGCAGAAGAACCATCAGCAAAGCAAACCTTTCACTCTCCAGAAGCGTCCTTTAAATATTCATACAAGCACACAGAAAGTGCCTGCGTGTTACAAACCGGCACACTCCACCATGCATTCTGCTCAGGCTAAACGCAGCGTTTAAGAAAGTGCCAGGCTTTTAATAAAGCCGCGCTCCGAAAAGCTTACATAACGTGCCTGCAATCGAGTGCAGCAGGTATAAATAGCGCGCTACGGGCTGTGTTTACAGGGGAGCGGTGGATGAGTCACGCTCCGGCCTACCTTCAGACGCCTGCGGTTCGTCCTCACGTACCAGTTGGTGAGCATGTCCACAAACTTGACAAGCTTGGGAACCACCGTATAGAGCCTGTAGGCTGAGAAGAGACAACACACATTTCTTTAAGAGCAGGAAGAATCCCTTTCTGACACCAAACTGTCTCTAACTGTCAAACAACTCGGCGTGCCTCTTCAGGGCTTAAAGATAGAAAGGGCTAATTCGAAGTGGGTCCAGGAAGAGGAGTGCTGCTTCTCAAGCTCCCGCTGCACGTGACTCCAGAACTCCTGCAGTAGGGTTGGTTCAGGGGGGACATGACAAATAATCACCCACTAGATATTTATTTTAAAAGGTATAGGAGAACTGCGCAGCGGCAAACAACACCACGAGAGAGATATTACAGGGTTGTGGGTTCAAAAGCCTGGTCCATTAAACTGCTACTGTTGGGTCTACTGTATGAGAAAGCCCTATTCCTCTGTGGGGCGCTGTAGTACGGCTGACCCTGTACTGAGACTCTGGCTTTCCAGGCTGGGAATTAATTAAGGAGCAGAATTTCACTGTACTGCAAAAGTATAATAACAAAAACACATTATTATTATTATTATTATTATTATTATTCATGAATTATTATCATTAATAGAGCATATCAGTGATCATATCATAAAACCTTTATTATTAATACTACTACTACTACTACTACTAATAATAATAATAATAATAATAATAACTCCTTAATAATAATAACAATAATAATAATAATAATAATACAAAGGAGAATATTAATACAATTATATAATTATTATATTTATTTATTTATAATAAATGAATGAATAAATAAATACATGAATAAATCTTTCATGGACCCTACCACTAGGGGGTGTCCAAAAATATGCGACCAAAAAAAATCATTTTGAAGAGAAGTATGTTATTAGTAAAATTATGAAAGTAGTTATTAGTAAAATTATGAAAGTAGTTATTAGTAAAATTATGAAAGGGGGAAAAAATGAAAAAAATATGTTAATGATTATGATTATTATTTGTATTATTTTTTATATTATTACTACTAAAAGCTTTTATGGGCCCCGCCACTAGGAGGCACAGAAGACAACGTGATAAATGACAATAAAGGCATATAATTTAATATAATAATAATAATAACAACACTTCAGTTTCTTAGATATCGGGCTGCTGATGTCACTAGCGTGGCTCACCGTCCATCTCCGCTTTGAAGAACTGAATGAGGGACTGGGTGAAAGACTGGATCCATTTGTCCATGATGTTGTCGCTCGGCTTGGCCGTATTCTCGTTATACAGGAACTGAATGTCCTCCTCCTAATTAGCACAGACAAAGAACAGGCAGAGCTCATGAGAACTGGAAGCAGATGCTGCTGATGGTCTTCTGTAGCTTATCTACACAAACCTGAATTAATAAACCCGTCTGGTTTACTACCAGGCTAACAAACACCGGGCTTGGGCTGGCACCTCATCCCATTTCTGTAAATCAGAATCCATCTAAAAGCTACAAAAACAAACAGCGCTTCAGTAAAACAGCCTGATTAGACCTGATTTAAACATCTGAGCTAAAACTAGAACCTCTAGACGGCTCCTCCAGACGTTTCAGTCTGTGTTTATAGACTAAAGGACGTCCCACCGTCTCCTTAACCTAACGAGGATCTGGAGGAGCTCTGAGAGACGGGCTGAGACACCAATGTTTTGATGTGTGTTCTTGGAGGTGAGCCCAAGTTCTGTGTTTGTTAGCAATGTTAGCCTAGCATCCCCCTTCAACTAATCTAAAGAAGCACACAGCAGACACCGAACACGTCTCAGCTGACCGGCTGAGCCTGCCCTCACTGAGTAACAGCTTGACGGTGGGACACTGCGAGTTGGTCGGCAGTAGCCCTGGTAACCTGGTGTATACCCACGCTCGGGGTCAGTCTGACGCTCTGGAGGCCTCTGATGCATCGTAGCTGTTCTCAGATGGGTGCAGGATAGTCCCAGGCGTCATACCTTACGCAGCCTCTGGACGTTCTGCACTAGGAAGCGGTAGGCGTTGTACCACGGCAGGAAGACGTCTTTCAGCACATCCCTCACTCCTTCCTCCTTAAAGCGCAGGTTCTCCGCTCGCACCACGGGGGAGTTGATCAGGTAGAGCCTGGAGACAGAGAGAGAGAAAATCCATGAGAATCTCAAACCGAGGCAGACTGACGTCATTAAACACCGAAAGACCAAAGAAAAACTATAATCCCACTATAGATATATATATAGTTCAAAGGCAGACCTGACTATACACCACCAATAAATATAAAAAATAACACAACAAATAACACATGCAATATTAGGACAGTCATGGTTATTTAATATATAAGATGTAATATATAAGATTTTTAAATACACCAAAGCCAAGGAGAAAATGTATATATGATTAAAATAAATACATAGAATAAAACAAACAAATAAATAAATAAATAATTGCAATAAATAAATAAAATAATTTGCATTTTTGCAACATTTGCATTACACTAAGGAGCATTTCTTATTTCTTAAATAAATAAATAAAATACAGTTAAAAAAAAGGGTCAAGGATGTTACCACAGCATCAATTTTACCAACACACACACACAATCCAACATTCCTCCTCTTTCTAATTTCCAGCTTAAATAAATAAATAAAACCAGTCCATTCATTTCCCATCTCTTCTGTAAAATACAATCGACTCCCTCCGTGCTTCAGCCATCTATCTATAAAACCTCCCGGGATAAATTCCTGGAAAGCAGCGTCTGATTTATACCCAAGAAAATTGTCGGCTATTGATTGTGCAGGAAGGCAGGGTCATCAAACCGAGGTGAAGAGAAGCTTCCTGAATGTTCTTTGGGCTACTGACTCACCGTTACATAAACTCATCTAATTCTCCTTGGTCAGAAATTGGGTCATCTTATGGGTCCGCTGATGCTGCTGGAGCTGCTGGAGCTGGGTGTTTCTAGGAAAAAGGTGATCGCCGGTGAGACGTATGATGCCGTTTTCACCTCACAGCAACCAAACTACAGAGGGGTCGGCGCCTTAGAGGGGGCTCTTCATCTCCCCGTGTCCAACCCAGAGCATCAAATCCTGAATCTGTTTCCCGAAGTGTTCGAGGAAGCACTGGCAGGAGCTAACAGACAGATGGGGAGGGAGACCAAGGAAGCTTCTGGAACAAACGTGGCCTTGTGGAATTTATCGGCGTAGAGGTCTGGTGGACAGAGAATTCTCCGAGGTCGTGCTTTCTTCTGAAGTTCGCACTGCGAGGGGGAACTATTGATTTCTGTTCTTTGAGAAGGTTTAACAGGATTCAAGCAGGCATGAATTTATAATGCCTTGCCTTCACCTGTAGGTGTTCGCTGTAGGTGGTTAAACAGTGAATAAACAGTGGAGATGAACAGATGGAAGGGTCAACGGTCAAGATGCAAAGGGACTTATGTTAAAAGGAAAACATGAAATACTCTGGAAATAAACTTCATCCCATTAGAAAGATTCAAAGTTTTCATTGCTGAAGACAACTGCTAGACAAAATGCACCAAATAAACCCTAAAGTCCTAAAGCGATACCAACTGGACAGCTGTTTAGTTTACCAGAATTTGTGGGGGGAGTGCCTCAGGGTTCAATTGTAGGCCTTATGAAAATGCTGTATACTCAGCATTCACAAAACCCAGTTTGGGAGACAATAGCTTTGGAACCTGGCGCATCATGCTACCATCATGCTGGTCCTAAAGCGCCGTTAGAAGACGGTAAACTGTGGTCATGAAGTGATGCACATGGTCAGCAACCTCTCTTAAACAGGCTGTAGAATGTAAGTGATGACTGATTGGTATTAACAGCCCAAAGTGGGCCAAGAAACCGTCCCCATACAGTCACACCACCTTCACCAGCCTGGACCGGTCTCCAAATTCTGTCGGTCATAAGTCGATTCACTGGTAGTCCTTCCTTGGAGCACTTTTGGTAATACGGTACTGACCGCTGCATAGCCGGGAACAGCCTACAAGACCCGCCTGATGTTCTGGAGATGTTCTGACCCAGATGTCTAGAACATCACAGTTTGGTTCTTGTGTCTCAGATTCTTAGGCTAGCCACCCCTTGACTTCACCGGTCAGTGGTTCTGATAATATGGCTGATTGGTGTATTTAATGTGTATATTTATATATTTTATATTTATTTATTTATATATTAATTTTTTTGTGTTCTACTATAATTTATCTTTAGCTATCAAATAATTTTAATAATTTTCAGCGTGACGATCACATCAGTGTGACGATCCTCAGACAAGTCTTCAACTGTCCAGTGCTGGTCAGCCTGTGCTGGGACACGGCAGCTGACAGAACTGGAACGTGAAGGGTGGTCTTAAAGCTGCTGGCCTGACGTATCTGCATGACTGCTGCCACATGATTGGCTAAATTGGCTATTAGACAATAGCATGAATGAGCAGGTATATAGGTCTTCCTAATACATTGATCAGGCTCATACAGGGTTTAAAGGGTTGAGAAGATTGTCCCTGTCGAGTGCAGACATCAGCCATTCTCTGGAACCAACTCAACCATATGGATGAAGCAATGAATGCTGCTTTATTCATTATCCATATGGCCTCGCCGCAACAGTGCTTCGAGGGATTCGACTGAAAATACGGTGCTGCGTTACTGCATTAGGCTTCGACATTACACTGAAGATGCCTACCTCAGTGCGTCAGCTCCAAAGCTCTGCACAATCTCGCCAGGGTCCGGATAGTTCTTCTTCCGTTTGCTCATTTTCTGCCCATCGCTGTGAAGACACAATGCATGAACGATGAAAACCAAGCCCAGTTCTCCGGGTCACGAGATTATCAGCACTCTGATATCACTGCCTAATGATGGCAAGCCAGTTTGGACTGTATGACGCCTTCACTGGCCGAGAAAACACTTAAGACATGCACTTAATGGACAAAAGTATTGGGACAAGTGCTCATTCTTAGTTGGAGTAACTGTACCTACTGCCCAACTCATCTCAAAAGTACTGGATGGAGCCCCACCACAATTATTCCAGAGAACACAGTTCCTCCACTGCTCCACAGCTCAATGCTGCTGGGGGGCTGTATACCCCTCTACTAGCCCACACCTGGCATAAGGCAGCATGGTGCCAATAGGGTCATGATGTTTATTATCTGCTCCAGAGAGTCCTATTCTATTGGCAGTACTTCTTCTGTGTGTGTGTGCATTTGCACAGCTGTATCAGCAATGGGCGCAGCTTAAAGTAGCTTAATGCATTCATGAGAAAGGGTGTCCACAAACTTTAAAAAAATGAGTGAAATGGCTACCTTGCAAGAACCAGTCCGTTGACGATCACATTCTTGAACGGAGGCTTTCCAAACAGGGCGGTTGAGAGCACAAGCAACGTGTAGAACCTTAAAAACACGTACAGGTCAGCTGGTATTTTAGACATCAGACTAGTGGTCCCACCTGTGGACTGTGGTGGTACCATTTTGGTACCATCCTCAGATTTTCAGGGCAGGTCAATAAATTCAATGGAATTCAAACAGGGATACAAACACAAGCATTCTTAAACCCGTTAGTCTATTGTCTTTATACACTGATCAGCCATAACATTAGTACTGCTTACCCCCCCCCAATCAAATACAGAAACGTGATTGGCCGGCTGCATTTGAATTAATGCGAGAAAGGCTAACTGATCACCATCACGCCCCCAGGACTGTGGAGCGTGTGGCCCAGCATGTTGCAGAGCGAGCACGCAGCTCCTCACCATCCTCTGGTTTGGTCGATGCCCTCCGCGATGAAGTCTGCGGGGAAGGTGTCCTCAAACTCCCGCCTGTTCTCGAACGGGTAGTGCACTTGGGCGTAGGGCATGCTGCCACTTTCAAACCAGCAGTCGAACACCTCGGAGACCCTCTTCAGCTGGCCTTTCCCGCAGCGAGACGGAATTGTTAGGCTGTCTATGCTGTGAACACACGTGGGGAGACAGGCATGAGGGAACCGATCAAAGGATCTGGCAGCACTGATGAAACGCTCGCCATCTGTGAGGCTGCAGCAAGCAGACAAAAGACCAGTGCTGTGATCACGCTGCTGCGCACTGTAACAGATTCACACGTGAAAGTCTGACCTGCTTAACTTTCACCCAAATTACCCGATTACCATTCCTGCATTCTATTAATTCCTTGCTCATTTGCATACTGCGGCCTTCTGAGATCAAAGGCCCATGACATATTGTGTGTCCAGCAATCATATCATATATCATATATACAATAAAAAAAAAACAACAATACAGTTCCACAGGCATCCATACATGTGCTCATGACATAGCAGTACCTCCACCATGTTTGACAGATAATGTGTATGCCTCGTATGCCTCGTATCTGAAACCCTTCCTTTCCTTCTTTGTGCTCAAGCCAATTTTGGTTTCATCTGACCACCAAAAGATCTTGCTCCAGAGTTGGTCAGACTGCTTCAATGTTTTCCATCAGTCTAATCTGACCTTTCGCAATTCCAGGTCCAGATTTGAAGATTATTTATGGCCAATGAACAGGCTGCACTCGCGCTTCCAGAAAGCAGCACCTCAGTAACCTCACCGTGTAACATATCAATGACCTCCAGCTGGAAGGGGTTTCACCTACCCAGGTCACACTAGGTCAGAACAGAAAGGTACAGAAGCACACTGTGTGACAAAAGTTTAGGGACGCTTTGTTTTCTTTTGACGCAGCATTACATTTTCACTGTTATTTTCTGAATGAGAAAAAGGGCAGTGTTTTTTTTCCCCCAAACACGAGGCAGTCCTAATTGAAAATGCTGAAGTTGGTCCCACCTTTCCAACACTAAAGGCTTGCAACCCCTTGCATGTGTGTATACACATATGCTTAACGATTAAACAGTTATGGCTCACAACAGGAGGAGAAACATGTGGCCTTTGTGGCTTTAGGATATTTGTTGGCAAAAACATTCTGTGCAATTAAGAGTCAATTTGCAATTATCTGTAAATAATCTGTGAATAATATTGTTTTTCTTCATAGCTTTTGACTTTATGATTTATATTATGTATATATTTGGTAATTTACCTACATTTTTAAATCGGAATGTCTTGCTATCCCTGTCTTGCTGCTGTAAATTCCCCCACTGTGGGACTAATAAAGGATTATCTTGTCTTATTAAAATTGAATAATTCAAAATGATCATTCCCCTCCAATCAGATCTTAACTACCTTCCTGCCCTTTCGCCCATCGGGAACACACCAATCTCCTCTGTCTGGTGAATCGGACTCACAGTGTTCTCACAAATAATTCAGCTCAATTTGGGAGTGAAAACAAAGCTGGCTGCTCTGCGCAGGTGAGGCCGTCAGGGCGAGCCTCCGTCACGCCGGAAAAGCAGGGCAGCGTGGCTAATCGCTGCGGTGATCAGTGACTCACCTCTCCCTGTGCAGATCGGTTACCTTCACTCCCGTCAGCTCCTCCAGCTCCGCCATGGAGCCCACACACACCACCTGAGCGGGGACACAGGAAAAAAGGACACTGAAAACTGTATCACGCAAATGAATTACCATTATCATGTGGTGGCCAAAAGTATACAGACACCCCTTCTACTCACATTTAGCTACTCTAGCGCGCACCGAGAAGCTCCATAGAAAAGCACTGACCAATACAACCAACAGAAGTCGGGTCACCATGCCCAAGTAAGTAAGCCAGTGGGGTGCAGAGCTGTCCAGCACTGGGCTGTGGAGCAGTGGCGGTCCAGCTGCACCTCACTAATGGTCTGAATGCAATGAACGTCCAGCGAAAAGGGGACAAACTCCTTAGAAATACCCTTGATTCCCAATGAAACGCTAGGCGAGCGGGTGTCTGCAGACTTTTGACCGTACGTTCTGCAGCTGGTCATGGCTGTAGATCAATGGGCAGCACTGGAGGAGATCCGGAGGTGAAGCTCGTTTTCTAGCAGGCTTTTTGGTTCATGAGCTAGAAAAATAAGCAGGTCACTCTTTGACTTCAGGTGGGCGAGGAAGTTTTCCTGAAAGTGTTACACACCTCTGCTGTTGTCCCCGTTCCATGCCGGTCGCAGGTAAGATGGCCCAGATAGGGCCTCCTCGCCAGAGAGCCAGGGAGTTCCACTTTCTGGCCCCCGCTAAAGCTCTGGGAGTCAGGAGGCACTCCAGAGACTGGCTCTTGGAAACAACTCATTATGCTATTTTCAGGAAGCAGGTCGCTGTCCTTATTTTCTAGAGGCTCGTCTCGGCCCGCAAAGACGCCAACAACCCAATTCTGACTTCCGCTGCGAGGGGCTTTCAGCACCAATAAGTGGACAAGGCACTGAGAAGAGGCCATTGCAATCGTATATAGATCATATAGATCAATCATTGCCGGTCCTTAGACTAGATGCCGGAACCACATGAGGGCATCACTGAGGTCAGGTTGACCTGATGTTGGATGATCAGCTCTGCCACTTCAGCGCCTCCCAAAGGTATTGAATGAGAATGGTCAGTGCTTTTTTTCTATGGTCATTATAAGCGAAAGCCTGTGTCCACAAAAGTGCCAGCAGCTAAAATTGGGCTTTAGAAAAGGTGGCTGGACATACGGTGCATCTATACAAATGCATCTATCGCAAATGTACCCCGATGAATTATCCTCAGAGGATCATTATCAGTCTAGCCAATGAGAGAGGGGGGCTATATTCCAGATGAGCCGCTTTATGGGGCTTTGCAGCAAGGACCTCCAGGACCAAGGGGTGGTGACCACCGGCACAAAGCAACTTCAGCAGCAGATACTCGTCACTGACCTCCTCAAAGTCATCGCTGACCCACAAAGGAATGGGCGTCCCCCAGTACCGGTTCCGTGAGATGGCCCAGTCTCGTGCATCTCTCAACCAGTTTCCGAAGCGCTTCTCCCTCACGAACTCCGGAACCCTGAGAGGAAAAAAAAAAAAAAAGAGAGAGAAAGTAAATGCCTCTGCCTCTCTTAGCGCCGTCCTAATCAATGCTAAAAAGGTGATGAGCGCTTCTGAAGGCGGCAGGGGTTATGGAGAAGAGAGGCTGACAGGGCAGAATATGCTTTAGCACAAAATAAGTCATAAAGAGGATAAAAACAGCAGCTGAGATCCAATATGGAGACCCGGCTTGAAGAACCAATTTTGGAGTCGTCAGGTCGGGGCTTCAAATTGACAAGTTCACGGAGGAAATGTGTGAACCAGGAGGAGGCCAACGTTCTGCTTGAACTGCCATCCTGAAGGCCCTGCACCTTGAGTGACACATCCTGCCATGAGCTGTCAGTCAGACTCTGAATTGACGAGTGCTTGGGGGGGCATCTGAGTTCAGGTTGCGGAAAGAAAGTTGGATTTGCCCAAACTTCCGACAGTGTGAGCAGACTTTCACGAAACGGCAGACGGCAGAAGTTCAAAAGGTCGGGGCAGTTAACAGTACTGCAGCGTTTTTGCCTTTACCTCAGAAAGGGCACACAACACTAGGTTACAATAGGTTACAATCACGTCTTAGCCTGTGTAATCCTCTTAAATCTAATCAAAATATCTGATATTGTTCATTTGTAACATATTAATAATAATTTTATATATTAATATCATCAATAACAATTAAACAAATTTTAATCAGTATTTCCAGATAAAAGCACCACATCTGTTTGTCAAATTGTTCCCTTTTTCTCCCAATTTGGTGCCGCCAATACACCCACCTCACTCCCATGAAGCCAGCCACCGCCAGTGCGGCATCTCCGGAGGAAAGCACCAGCTCCCCAGCTCCACCACACCAGCTAACAGAAGCCTGTGCCGGCCAACATCGCTTAAGAATGATGAGGGGAGAGAATGAGAGCGCCATCTACCCACCCAGAGAGAGAGCCTGGCCAATTGTGCTCTCTCTGACTCTGGCTGCTGATGGCAAAGCGGCATGGCTGGGGATTCCTCACAACCTCGCTGCCGGCAGGTCATGCTGGCAGTGGATGGATAATTTTTTTTTTTTTTTTTTTTTTTAATGAAGCGAAATTATTTGCCAAAGGAATACGACTCCTTTAGTAGATAAAATCCCCTAAAATAAGTAAAAATAAGCTAAAATAAATAGCGAATAAATTTCCATAATAATCTAAAAATGAGAAATATCAGATATTTAGACTACATTTAAAAGGATTACACTTGCTAAGACATCGTTTTCTGCAGTGTAGAACATGGAGTTTAACATTTAACTGGATCAGAACCTTTCCCTTATGCCGAGGTTCTTTAATCTGTAAAGATCAGAGCTTTCCTAGAACTGCACGTCCAAGCCAAGAACCATTTAAAAGCCTTGCTTTCTTAGACTGTGAGGCGATGACTGGGTTAATGCCAGGGTTGAAACACACACTTCATCAACACTGAGCAATGAGAGCACACTGCCCAGGGAGCATCTGGGGGTTAGGCGCCTTCCTCAAGGGCACCTCAGTAGCGGATGTATATATATATATATATATATGTATAAAAAAAATATCTGGCATGAACTACATAATGGCGTGAACTACATGGCTCAACAAGCTCAAAAGGAACAAATCCTCGTGGTGCGACTTCGAGAACGAATCAGAAATCAGCACTAGCTCCCTACCGCAGAGCAGCTTGATCATCAGCGCCACGTTTAAGGAGACAGTTGCTGTGCTGTGTTGCTTAATTTAGCTGGCCTCCATCTCTTCTCAACCCGTTTCTCCTCTAAATATATAACAACATGCTTTCTTTAATAAGTAGAGCCACAGAGGTTAAACTCTCCTTCCGTTTTTCTCTCCTTTTTTTAATTTTTTTATTTTCCAGGACACGACACCACCATCCCCGGAGAACATGCTTCGGTATAAAAATCGCGCTCAGGTTCCACCAGCTGAGCAACGAGTTCATCAATTCCCATTTGCGTGAGGCATTTCTATTCAGGCACCCAATACATCAATTTAATGATTTTTTACCTCCCTCTCTCTCTCTCTCTCTCTCTCTCTCTCTTGCGCTCGCTCACTCGCTCGCCCTTTCTGCTCCGCGGACTAAATGTAGAATCTTAAGCGCTCTGTCTTATGCTAGATGTAGGAGGCTATTTAACATCCATGTGCTTCTATAATAAGCCGAAGGGAAGAGGGCTGATGGTGGGGGCACGTCTAACACAGATGGGCCATGGGGTCGGTTTAGGTCAAGGCACGGGAATTAGCTTCAGCCCAGCTGGTCCTCTGGTCAGGGTTGAAGCTACAAGGCTGAGATGTCTACAGCATCGGTTCCCCATGGCTCAACACGCAGGTCTCCCACATCAACAGCATGTGCTGGACACAGTGTAGAATGAACCCAGTCGACTCTGTGTCCCTAAAACAGGTGTCCTGGTATCTGTGGTACTGTGCAGATCCTTCAAAAGTCCAGGAAGTTGCAAGGTGGCCCATAAATGCTGGATCAAGGAACAAGGCTGAAGTCTGGGGGATACAGAAGTCAGGACAACATCTTGAGCGCTTCGACGACATCTAAAACGAACGGCAGGACTTCACCAGAACATCACCAGAGCAAATCAGACGTCCTCCAGCTTGTCCCCGCAGTGCATCCTGGGGCCATCGGATTCCACAGGTACTTGACGTCCACATGATGAAGCAATGATGCAGCAATCAGGCCGGGTCACCTTATTCCACCCCTCCGAGGTCCACTTCCAAGGTTCTGTAGGCACTTCTGTAGGCTCTTTTGATGGTGGACAGGGGTTAGCATGGGACACTCACCAGAGGCTACACAGGTTGCACTGTGGGTTGGGACACCAGCTCCAGTAACCATCATTAAACAGTTCTGTGACTCCCAACTGCCATAAATGCCATATACGTCGTGATCACTTCCCGCCGTATGCGGCACATGGCAGGACATGTGCTACGTATGCTCAAAGACGGCGACGGACTAGAAACCGAGGGCTGGAAAACAGAAACAAGGACGACCATACAAGACATGGCGGGCAACTTTCGAAGACGCCGCCGCAGCCATGGCTAGGGACCAGACCCGATGGAGGAAAGTCGTCAGCCAAGGCGCCAAGGCTAAGACTCAGTGACTTGAGCTACAAAAGCTCTTCTGTTGGGTCAAGCCCAGGTAGGACAGCCTATGATGAGCCTCTGGGGTCTGGGACCCCTGTTGCAGGACTCATGGTTTGTCTTTTTCCTCAGACTTTGTGCCTCGGGTCATCAGGTCGCCGGCGAGAACCGACTGTTCACTTACCGTCCAACTGAGCTCCCAGATCTTCACATTCGCTACCGTAACCAACATGGTCAGCGTTACTCACTGAATCTGTGAGTGGTCGGTGGACATGAGGAATATTATATATATATAGAATGTTTTTTTTCATTAGCTGGAACATGAGCCTGCTCAGAGAGACAGGTGAACTTGAGGCCCTTAAAATATGTTATTTCTTCTAAGAACTAAATAAGTGCTTATCTTGAGGGAGCATGAGCCTGCAGCACACAGCCTTGACTATAAGTAGCTCTTCTAAGTGTGGGATCTCAGGATGGGTAAAGTCTCCCACTCCCACACGCAGCCCAAAATGAGCAATGCACTCTTCTGAATGTTCCAAGAGCAGCAGTGCCGCTGAGCTGGACTTGATGGAGAACTCTAATTGCGCTCTCAGAATACCCGACTCCCTCAGACTGCACAGTAAGGCAGGCTGCTAAATATACCAAAGCTGGCGGTTACATAATAAAAAGATCCACTTCGCTTTGGACTGCTTACTGTTCTGTCAAGGCTGTTCTGAAAGCTCAGTAGGTATTTATATACACTTCTAATATTCTGCACATTCACATCCAGAACCAATGGAACACCTCAGTGACTGATCTGATGTACAGCAGGGGGGTAATTCTTCTGAACCCAGCTACCTGGCATTTCGGTTCATCAACACTTACGTTAATGTGGGTTCTAGGAAGCAAGGGGTTCTAGAAATTGCTAAAGGAGACCAAGTAAACAAGCAATCGTCCCGTCCGACTCGAACAAACCAACACATTCAGTCCTGCCCCTAACTCAAGCAAACCCACCTACTCTGTCCCGACCCCCCAATTCAAACAACCCTACCACTCACTTAGTCCCGCCTCTACTCAAACAAACCCATCCGCTCAGACTTGCCCCCCATTTGGCACAACCCTACCCAATCATATCGACCCCCACTAGAACAAACCCAACCACTCAGTCCCGCCCCCCTTTAAAAAACCCACCCACTAAGTTTCACCCCCCATTCAAACAACCCTACCCATTCAAATCTACCTCTCACTTTAACAAACCCCCTCTACTTAGTCCCGCCCCCTACCTCAAACAACCAACCCACCCAGTCCCGTCCCTACTCAAGCAAACCCACCAAGTCAGTCCCCTCCCTACCACAAACAACCTTGCCCACCCACTCAGTCAGTCCCGCCCCAAAAAAAACACCGCCCACTCAGTCCCACCCCTAGTCGAACAAACCCACCCACTCAGTGTCGCCCCTCCCACTCAAACAAACCTGCCCACTCAGTCCCGCTCATACTCGAACAAACCCACCCACTCAGTCCCACCCCCACTTGAACAAACCCACCCACTCAGTCCCGTCCCTACTCGAACAAACCTACCCACTCAGTCTCGCCCCTCCCACTCAAACAAACTCACCCACTCAGTCTCGCCCCTCCCACTCAAACAAACCCACCCACTCAGTCCCATCCCTACTCAAACAAACCCACCCACTCAGTCCCATCCCCACTTGAACAAACCCACCCACTCAGTCCCATCCCCACTTGAACAAACCCACCCACTCAGTCTCGCCCCTCCCACTCAAACCCACCCACCCAGTCCCGTCCCTACTCGAACAAACCCACCCACCCAGTCTCGCCCCTCCCACTCAAACAAACCTGCCCTCTCAGTCCCGCTCATACTCGAACAAACCCACCCACCCAGTCCCACCCCCACTTGAACAAACACACCCACTCAGCCCCGCCCCTCCCACTCAAACAAACCTGCCCACTCAGTCTCCAATCAGTGGATCAGTGGATCAGTTCACTGTGGGCTGAGCTGGGAGTATCTGTTCACAGCCAGGACGAAATCCAAATAGTCTAGTTTCTAGGTAAACACTGTTCCTATCGAGACGATGTCTGAACAACATTTGCATAATAAATTGAACTCCGATATAAAATCTGAGGGCTAAAAGTGTCTGTCTGCCCCAGTAGGAGCCCTTTAACAGAGCGCCCGCATCTCTCAGGCAGTGCAGTGCAGCTACAGTGCATGAAATATAAATGGAGAAGCCAAATTTGCTGCACGGTCCCGGCATTACAGTCTCCCATAAGTCCTCCTCCTCCTCCTCCTCCTCTGTCCCCTATGCCTGCAGGTGATTTGTCTCAGACTGACAGCCACATTAGCGCAGACCCCTGCTGCAGACTTGTGGGAATTGGAGGAGGAGGCTGCCCAGCACCTGTAGTGCGGCATGAGCACAGACATGAGCTTGCACCACGATAGTATGAGGCAGACCGGGCAAGCGGAGCTTTAACTACACTGTATCACTGCTCATGATGCATCAGCACTACAGTAAAATACAGTACAACAACAACAGCTTCACACACACACACACACACACACACCTAAACACCTGCCTGATCCCAATACTTCTTCCAAAGCAATTATCTGCAGATACTGATATGGCTCCAATATTACCATATTAGAACCATGGACTGTTGCTGTAGACGTCAACTCTGAATAGTATAAATAGCTATGATAGTTTAAATGACTAGTATTAGAGCTAACAAAAAATAAGAACCTGCTTTCAATGCACTTGTAATAGTAGTGCAGAATAAATCAGTAGCCAGTATGTCAAAAATTGTCTTAAAAATCAGCCTGGTTATCCCGTAGTGGGACCCCGGCATACTGTAAAGCCTATCAGGGCCTGTTTCTAATATTAATCGCATACAGATAGATTATTGTGAACATTGAGAATTACAGCATGTGACTGGTATTGATAAAAATTGGTCAACAGTTTAACCGCTATGATGCCGAGACTTATGTAGGACAGTTTTTTTAAGCAGATGAAGAAAATGACTAATAATTCTGCATGGGATCGACTGTAATCAGGGATTATGCCTTACCAGTAGCACTTGTCATTGTTATCCAGAAGCTTTTCCACCATGTGCTCCACTCTCACAAACCAGCTGGGCACCGCCTTGTAGATCAGAGGTGTGTCTGACCTGTTACACATTACAACAAAAATAGGTTACATTTACATTTAGGACATTTAGCTGATGCTCTTATCTAGAGCGACTTACAAGGTTACTCGTATTACAGAGGAGGGCCGATGCAGTGTTAGGAGTCTCGCCCAAGGACTCAATCAAACCCCAGTCTTCCACATGGTGTGGTAGCTCATTGGCAGATAGTGGGGTTATCCATTATCTGCGCCACACCGATCAATTACAGGTACATAGTTTTAATAGCAGAAGTGTAGCAAAAACTAAAGGATATATAAATAATAATAAATAATACACAGATATATATTTTTTATTATTATTAAAAGCACACTTATCTACAAAACATCCAATGTTTAAGTCTATCAGAGTTCACTTAACATCCAAAACAGCATTTTATAGAATCGGAATGCTTCTGAATGCTGAATCTTATATAATCACCCTCAAACCAGCCATAAAAACAATAATATTTATGTCTTATAATTATTTGATGATTTTAGTATCACATAGTGGTGTGAGCACAACTGACCAGAATCACTTTTACTATAATACAAAACAACAATAACATTATAAACCACATTTTTAAGCATGTTTGAACATTTCTAGCTGAAAATCTATCTAGCAGGGGGCAGTGAACTATCAATAGTGAAGAAAAGTGAAAGTGCGAATGAACTGAAATCGGCCACGAACCTATTACCTACGTCTCTTACAGGCTAAGGGTAATGTGAAGGGAATTGAGCTTAGATAAAGATAAACATCACTGCAGTTACATATCTGAGATGATGGCGCATTATCAGCCTCTTATCACACATCCTGCACTGAGCTTTTTTCCCCAGTGTTTTATCTTAGGTAGCTTCAGGTGAGGTGGAAAAGGTTTGCTGTGCTCTGAGGCGAGATGATGAGGATGTCAGGTATAGAATTATGACGCATTATGGCGAACATTGTCCATAATTTAATAATAACTGCTCTATGTAAAGCAGCACTATGCAAGAATTGGCAGGAATATTTCCTACAGATGGGGAGTGTAATTTACTTTTTCTCCACTGCAGTAGTAAATATAAATCTCGCTTTGTACACATGCTTTTCTGGACGAGCTGAGAGCTGAGTACTCCAGTGCAGTAGCCCGGAGTACAGTCAGTACAGTCAGTGGAGCATCGGCATGATCCTGAAGCTGCTGTTTTAAGGTAAATTGATGAAGAATGTTGTTTAAAGGCTTTTCCAGATGAAATTTATATCAATTTAGGCTTCAGGTGGACCGTCTGTTGCAGTGCGATCACTGCAGCCCATTCCTCGCGGTACAATTCCTTTAACTACACTTCCAGACTCTCTTATACACTTAACACTGTCTTCCGATGACCCTTTAACTCCTGTCACAATCAAACAGTTCACAAAGCCTGGCACTGTCCATACCCTCCACACACCTTCAATTAACATTATCTTTTATCATGAGCTACAAGATATCGACCCCCTAGGCAGTCCTGCCAAACAAGGCTGAGCCACGAGAATCCATCAGGAGACAGGTTCATTGATAACCAGGGAGAAGTAACGAGGCTGGCCTGAGGTGGGGCCGAGATGTCGGAAGAGCAAGGGTACTCTGACCTCTTTCCTCACAGCCTCCAGAGCCTCCGGGGCCCCCAAGAGTGCTGAGGCAGCTGGCGAGGTATTAAGCACCGTATGCTAATGCTGCAGCGGCTTGCAACCCTAATGCGCCTCCGCCCCCACACCCACCCTCTCGTTATACAGCGAGCCAGTGATTTAGCGGTGTATAAGCCAGCGAGGTCACGTCACAGAGGAGTTCAGAGAGCGCACAGACTGGATCTGGGGGACATTCGCACCCTAAAACTGCAGCATCAGGACCATGCTGATGAATCACATTGCTTCGTCTGCATCACTCACCTCCAGCAGAAAGGGTAGCTATGCTTGGAGGTGCTGGCGCTGACCAGACGGCCGTTCTCCTTCAACATCTTGATGATGTTTTTGTCGGCTTCCTGAAAAACATCACGCTGGAGCTTTACACTGATGAATTTCATATGGCACAAAAGTGAAAAAGCAATGCCATCATCATCATCATCAGGACCCCACAGGACTGACCACCACAGAGCAGACTGTAGTATATGGGTGGTGGGTCATTCTCAGCACTACAGTGACTGGTGGACATGGTGGTGGCGGGTGTGTTAGTAGTAGTGTGTTGTGCTAGTAGGGTCCTGTGGGCAGCGTCCTGTGGGCAGCGTCCTGTGGGCACTGAAGGACACTAGGATGACCAACACCAACAAACTGTGCAGCAGCAGATCAGAGAGCTTCTGTCTCTGACTGTACCTTCATCTACAAGGTGGACCAACTAGTCTAATAGAGAGTGGACAGTGAGTGGACAGACAGACACAGTGTTTAAACACTCCAGCAGCACTGCTGCGTCTGATCCACTACAATACCACCAGCGCAGCACACACTACTAACACACTCGCCACCACCAGGTCAGTCAGTGTCACTGCTGTGCTGAGAATGACCGACCACCCAGATACTACAGTCTGCTCTGTGGTGGTCAGTCCTGTGGGGTCCTGAGCACTGAAGAACAAACAGGGTGAGAGGAGGAGGCTGATAACAGAACCTGCAGAGAAACAGATCTACACAGTGCTGGTCAGAGGAGCTGATAGAATAGACAGTGAGTGTAGAAACAGGGAGGTGGTGTTAATGTAATGGCTGATCGGTATAAAATTAACATTTTATATTAAATGTAGAATTTTTACAGATTATGAAAATATACAGCAAATACTGTACTTCCAAACCCCACCCACTTTGATCTCACCACATGGAAACCAGACAGGCCGGCAGCCCAGCCAGTTAAGTGACTCCTTCACTGCCTGAACATCAGCAGTTCCACTTCAGAGCCAGGGGTGGCAGCTGTAGTGGGCGTTTGCTGAGACTGGTCAGCATTCTGAACTCTGGCCATTAGGTTTTGTGGGGTTTTGAGGTGTGCGTGTGTGTGTGGGTTATCCTGCAAGTCCAAGTGACAGAAAGTGATGAAAATACAGGCTGACGGTGTGAAACGATGATGAGAGCAGTTCCCCTGACATTATTCGCTGTTCCTGGAAGACGTTCTCCTCGGGGAGCTGCTCTGTGTCCAGATGAGGGTCCCCCCCCCGCCGAGGCGAAACTGCTGACACTGCTTCACTACCTCTCTGTCACCAACTTACACAGCACTGCACTACTACTTTCCTCTTCTTCATGTCCAGGCGTTAGAGTTTCCGTACATCTAGAACACCTGATCCAGGTCATTTCAACTATAACAAGCTAAAGTGGACCAGGATGGAGATCGTACACTTTGAAAGTGGAAGATCCTTGAGGAACATTTGGAGGTTCTGCAATGTGAAACTGTGGAGGAACCTCTTAAAGTGCCTTTAGAAACATTCGAGAAAAGAGGTTTTTTTTTTTGTTTTTTTGTTTTTTTATTTTTTTAGAAGAAAGAGGTTCCTTGAAAGTTCCTCAAAGCACCTTAAGCCTGGCACTGTCCATAACCTCTGCACACCTTCAATGAACATTATCTTTTATTATAAGCTACAAGATATCGACCCTCTAGGCAGTCCTGCCAAACAAGGCTGAGCCACGAGGTTCATCAATAACCAGCGAGAAGTGAAGAGGCTGGCCCGAGGTGGGGCTGAGATGTCGGGAGAGCCTCCAGAGCCTCTGGGGAACCCCAGGAGTGTTGAGGCCAATGTACAAAAGGTTTTTAGTAGGGATGCACCGATCCGATATTAGGTTTGGATATCGCACCTATATTTATATATAGGTGCATATATAACATATATTAACAAATTTAGCTGGATCGGGTATCGGATAATTACACAGATCCTTGGAACCGATCATTTCACTTTAATTTGTTGGTGTAAAACTGCACTAAATGTGCACATAAATAAATGACAAATGGCAGTTTATTACATGTATATCTGTGTTCATTTGTCATATTATATAAAGTAATTATTAAGTCAAGCCTGATGCCTAAAGTCTCCCACATGGTGAGTTATACTGTTTATTAATACAGCAATGGTTTCGGATCGGTATCGGGTATCGACCGATATGCAGAGTTTATGTATCGGTATCGGACCTGAAAAAGACGGATCGGTGCATCCTTAATTTTTTGAAGAAAAAGGTTTCTTGAAGGTTCCTCCACAGTTTCAAACTGAAGCAGCTCCAGGGTTGTTGCAGGCCCTTTGGCCCTAGAACAGAAACCTTGTCGAGTTTATCTAGTCTTAGTCAAATAATAAGAGTTCAGTACCTGGAAGTGACAAACCTTGAACCTCACACACTCAAACACTGCTGTTCCTCCTTCAAAAGAACATCCAGCACAACCAAAACTGAGCTGGAAACCCGGTCAATTCCAAAAACCCCAAAACTGTTACATCACAGTCTTGTAGAAAAGAGAAAGCTCTAGTAGAAGCTGGTGAAACGCTAAAACGCGACTGTGATCTCAGGAGAATATGGTGTTGATGATACTGGAGAGCAGCTCATCACCTCCGGACTAGCTATGGGAACATGAGTTGCTACGGAAACCAGGCCTCGTGACCACGGCTTATCTAGAGCCAGTGTCTGCAGAAGGGGAGCTCAAATTGCCCCGATGAAGCGAAAGCCAGAAAGCCAATAGAGATCTGCACTAAGCTACGAGCTAATGCTAGCGAAGGCTAGCTTTTAGCAGCTCTTCTCTCCATCGTCCACTCCCTCGAAAACAAACTGGACATCCTCAGCCGAACCAAACTGGAGCTAAACCACACCAGAAGGGAAAGCCCCGGTAAGACTCTACAAAGACAAACCTGAGGAAGCGAGGCTAGGCTAGGTGGGGGCTAAGCTAAAAGCTAAATGGCTACATTGCTGTGAGAGGACAGCAGCACTGTCTGGTAAATGACAGTGTTTTGTTACCGCATTAAAACTATGCTGTAAATGTGGCTTCTGAGAGTAGTCACCGGTGCCATAAACCAGCCAATCAAAGCAGAGCTTTCCTTTTTCCCAGCATAACAGGGTGGTAAACAGGCTTGTTAAACAACATGTGCACACGGTAACCCCAACACGTCACATACTTACCATTTAAAGCATCAAACACCAAATTAAATAATCAACAAATGCTTTTATCCTCTGCGACTGTCACGTCCGGGAGACTCGTACCTTCACATACTGGCCGGAAAAGTGAGTGACCTCAGGAGTGAAGCAACCCGACGAGTCCACTGGGCAGATGGGTACAGAGTCTTTCTGGATGATGTTGTACTCCATGCAGACACGGAAATCATCCTGCGAAGAGAAGCAAGAGAGCAGTGGTTGCCAGCTCAGCGTTTTTTCAGCAAAAAGGCAAAAATAAATAAATAAATAAAACAACCAGAAATAACATTTTTTCTGGTTCTGAGTTCTGTCAGGAAAAGGATGGCACATTTCCAACAGGGATTTGGCAGAAGTGAAAATGCTGCCATGTTCTATGGTCCCTTTACTTCAGGTAAACATGGACAGCGCTGACATGGCAGAATGCCAGTATGCATGTATGTGGACGTCCACTTCTCCACTGCTGGAGGCCAAAACACTGGAGGTGACACGGCTTTACCAACACTAACCATCCATATATCTTTACAGTAGAGCTGAGAGATATGATAAAAAATAATTGTAAATATTATATATTATATTTTATATATAATAAAATAAATAATAAATTATGTGTGTATGTGTGTGTGTATATATATATATAAATATATTGTAAGGATATTTATTACATGTCCCATAACTCTTTACTATCTGTATGCAGATGTAGTTAAGATAAGATAAGATAAGATAGTCCTTTATTAGTCCCGCAGTGGGGAAATTCACAGTGTAACAGCAGAAAGGGATAGCAGGACACTCAGTTACAAAAATTTAGATAAATAAATAATTTACACTATATACACACAATATAGATAAGAATTAAAAAAGCAATAAACAATATTATTTACAGCAAAAGACTCTTAATTGCACATGGGGGTGGGATATTGCACATAGTATTCCCTGAACATGAACATGTGTGTGTAGTTAAGTGTGTGTGTATGTGGTCCGCTGGGAGCAGTGTTGGTTGTGTAGATGTGATGCAGATAATAAAAAAAAAAGATAAAATATTAATTTAAAAATAATATATATATACACATACCCCCCCCCCCACACACACACACACATACACACACAGGCCTACTGTTGAGATATTAATTATATGTGCCATAACTCTATCTGTATTATTAACATGATGCAGATGTAGTTAGGAAAAAAATAAATTATATATATATATATATATATATATATATATATATATATATATATATATATACACAAACATACATACACACACACAGGCCTACTGTTGGGATATTAATTACTCTTTACTATCTGTATTACTAACGTTATGCAGATGTAGTTGTGAAAAATAATATATATATATATATAATATATACACACACACCTACCTGCTGGGATATTAATTACATGTCCCATAACTCTTTACTGTATTACTAACGTGATGCAGATGTAGTTGAAAATCTAACACAGTTCTGGGTAAAAGTTTATCCCCAATTCCAATAACAAACTTTCCACCAGGTTTTAAAATGTGCAGACTTACAGCTCCGAAGTACGGCGCCTGATGAACCACTCCGGTACCTTCCTCCTCGCGGACGTAGTTGTCCACAAGAACAGAGAAGGCTCCGTTCTCTTTACACTGCACCAAAAACAAGGTAATGCTGTTGATCTCATTATCACCAGTATGTGTTACAACTCTGAAGTACAGTGTGTTACACATCAGACCTGCAGGAAGTGCAACGTCCCAACAGGCCAATTTAATCCAAATGTAATCAATTTAATCAATTATAACTTTTATGTTGCTTAATAAAAAAGCTCAATTAACACAGTTCTCAGTTTCGATGAGAGATCTACCAAACACACACATTACACACCAATATCATTTATTGAACTCAACCTTGGACCCACAGAATATCATGATGAAGTCTAGTCAGGTGAAACTGTGGGGCACGTTTGGTGACATTTTTTAAATCTGGTGTAATATTTAATATCACAACATACATACTATATACAAAATATATTTTCCAATATCATGCAGCTTTAATAAATTATCACTGTTATGCAGAAACCTTGTATCTCCATTTTATTTTTTTCTGTGAATATAATGGTTCAAGGTTTCATTATAAATGGACCAATGAGGCAGTGGTGGCTCAGCGGTTAGAGCTCCGGGTTATTGATCACAGGGTTGTGGGTTCAATACCCCGGGCTCGGCAAGTTGCCACTGTTGGGCCCTTGAGCAAGGCCCTTCAATGTCTCTGGGTGTCCTCCACGGGCGCTGGAGTTGGCTGCCCACCACTCTTGGTGTATGTGTGCTCACTGCCCCTAGTTCACTAGTGTGATTGTGTGTGTTGGCCACCACAGATGGGTCAAATGCACACTTTTCGCTGTAAATAGTACAGTGACCGGTATGTGCACCTTCACCTTTACCAATAGAAATTGACTATTTTCTATTAAAGTTTTTTTTTTCCCAATCTCTTATTAAGCTGCCATTTGGCAGATACAAGGTTTAGCACAACAGTAACAATATACCACTCTAGTGCCACCCAACAATTAATAAGTGATTCATAGTACATCATACAGTGATTTCTGATTTTTCACCTTGCATAATCTTACTACTTAACTTTGTGTTTTAAATATATTTTATATAAATATAATAATATATAAAATATATATATTTATATATATTTAGATAATATTCAAACCTACAGTGCATAAATTATCATTTTACAGAACAAAATAAGACGTAATGTCTATATAAGATAAGATGTAATATCTATAATAAATGGAAGATATCAGGGCATGATAATAAAAAATCTTGCTAACTGTATTAATCTCCATCCTGTCAGCAATGTTAGTCTTTAATCCTAACCTCAGGTCTAATCACCCCTCACCTTGACGAAGTACTCAAAAAGAGGTTTGTATCCCTTCCCTTTCAGAGTCTTGCCAGGGAACCTGCAAGACAAACGCAAATGCTTAAACGTAGCCGACACAAAGCATCATCTAAACATTACAGTTCAGTTATAATAATTACTTAATTACCATAATATGAAATTAATTTTCTGCATCTTTTGAACCAGACTGTGATTGGAACCAATGGCAGTCAGGGGGAGGTCTCAAAACAAACAAGATGGCAATTACAACCAATCACAGTCCGGGGTTTTCAAACAAAAGGCACGTTGATAACGACAAGTCGTAGTGGTTGGGAGTCGGCCCCAGAATAAATGATGCTGTGGTCAGGGCTGACGGAAGTAAGGAGGACATCTCTGACCAATCGCAGTGAGGTGGGCGGTTTCAGAACAAATGACATGGCCATTAGGACCAATTGTAGTTAGGGGAGGTCCCTGACCAATTGCCGTCAGTGGGAGGTCCCTGAAGAAATGACACAGTGATTAGAACCAATCAGGGGCAAGTCTCTGTCCCGTTGTAAAGATGGCAACCAATCACAGTCAGGGGTCTAAAACCAATTGTAGTGATTGGGTGTGGGTCTCAAAACAAATGATGCTGCCATCAGGACCAATGGTAGTAATGAGGACATCTCTGACCAATCGCAGTGAGGGGGGCGGTTTCAGAAGACACAACATGGTGATTAGAACCAATCGTAATTAGGGGAGGTCCCTGACCAATGGCAGTCGCAACAACAACAACAACAAAAAAAAACTTAGCAATTGAGACCAATCGAATTTCAGGGGGAAGTCACTGTGGGGCAGCGATTAGGATCCACAGGAGACAGGTGGGACGTCCCTGACGGAGATGGTGTTTTGCTTGAGGTATATAGTTCCAGCTTCTGTATGTTCTAGCCTGCACTGCTTGAATGGAATATGCAAATTCAAGTCCCCGAGACCCCACATCTACTATAAATAAGGCCAGTCTTAAAGGACTACATGTGCTTTACTGGCTCCATAATGCTGCTAAGTGCTTGGACCCCAATAATCGCCACTGGAAAAATGAAGGATACGTCCCCATTCGAATCCTTTACTGCAACACCTACTTTCCTCCCCACCCAGCAGTCTGCCCTTTCACGGGAACAGCCATAGCAACAACCGAAGTCTACCTCTCGTTCCTCTGCCCTTCAGTCGCTGAAGCTAGTCACTGATCTGTGTAATGACTTCTGTCACTCGCACTGTCCTCTCTGCCCATCTGCCCAGCCCAGCTCTTCCACTGCTGTCGGCTATTCGCCCTGTCTCAACCACTGTCTGAAACTCGACCAGGGAATTGACCGCATCAGCTTAACGGATGCAACAGCAGCGGAAAATGAATCGGCCCTCGCGTTATCGCGGGTGTCAGAACCGGCTTGGCTACCGTGCGCTCGGTGAGAAGGCAAATTCCTGAAACGGAATTTTCAAAAAATCCCAAAAGGATCACAGAAGCGCTCTTATCTGTAACGCAGCGTCATCTCGCCAGCGTTTGACAGTCTGGACGAAGCTGCACCACCATGGACGCCGGCCACTGGTCACGTTCCAGCACACCTACGGCAGAGGCCAGCAGAGCCGGGGCCAAAGGGGCAGAGGAGCGGAAGCAGCCACAGATTTCGCAAATCAGCTCCAGCACCTGCAGCCTCTCAGGAGTCAGGAGGGTGGCCTCCAAAAGGCAGATCACCCTGGGAGGCAGCGAGATTGGTTGACTCATTGCACAAGCTGTTCACATGCTCTTCTCACTCTTCACACACAGTCAGGCAGCGAGGAAACCGCCAGCCGGACTCATTGTGACTTCCTGAGCCTAATTAGGGGAGACAAGACAAGGTGGTGATCGGGACCAATCACAGTCAGGAGGAGGTCTTATAAATAAAAAGGGGGTGATTCGGACCAATCACAGTCGGCAAGAGGACTGTGTGGTGATCAGGACCAATCGCAGTCAGGAGGAGGTCTTGGAACAACTAAAGTGGTGATTAGGACCAACCATAGTCGGGTGGAGCAGTTGGAACAAACGATGAGGACCGATGGCGGTTAGGGGGCCAATCACAGCCAGGAGGAGGTCTTAGGGTGATAAGTGATAAGGACCAATTGCAGTCAAGAGGAGGTCTTTGAGGTAAGAAGGTGGTGATCAGGACCAATCACAGTTAGCAGGGGGTCTTAAATAAAAAATAAATAAAGAGGGGGTGATTCGGACCAATCAGTCGGCAAAAGGGACTGTGCGGAGATAAGGACCAATCACAGTCAGGAGGAGGTCTTATAAATAAAGAGGGGGTGATTCAGACCAATCACAGTCGGCAAAAGGGACTGTGCAGTGATAAGGACCAATTGCAGTCAAGAGGAGGTCTTTGAGGTAAGAAGGGGGTGATCAGGACCAATCACAGTCAGGGGGAGGTCTCAGAGGTAAGAATGGGGTGATCACCACCAATCACAGTCTGGAGGAGGTCTCTGAGATAACATGGTGATCAGGACCAATCACAGTCAGGAGGAGGTCTCAGAACTAATTGTGCAGTGAGAAGGACCAATAACAGTTGGTGGGAGGGGTCAAAACAAATAAAGTGAATATTAGGACCAATCATAATCAGAAGGTTCATCTCCGAGTTATTGATATTAACCAGCAGCTCGTCTGATCTAAACTGGGGGGCTGGATTATTGGATCAGATCGGTGTCGGCTGATACTCAGCATTAAGAGATTGAATTTGCACATTCCTATTTTTTTTGTTTTTAAACAAACCTTTTATACCATATTACTTTTAATATTAATATTTGTGTCCCTGTTTACATAAGCTATATTTCAAAATATCTCAAAATAAAAACTCAATTTTATGTACAAACCTTAATACATAACCATAATGATTTGCAGTTGTGAATCACCACCCCGTCACATGCACTTGTTTTGTCTATAAATAATTTCCCGTTGTTTTATAAATCACAAAAAGGAAGTGACATCATTTTAGCCTTTGGAGCAGCCAAGAACACAGAAGTCAGGTGTATTGTTTATTTGCTGCTTTTTCATATCAGACAGGGTCCATCAAGCTCAAGCCAACCACCCCATCACACAAAATAGATAGGGCAAACTTTTAAAATATTAAAATTAATATTAAAAACTATAAATGAAAGAAATATGAATGTCATTTCAAGCGGATTGCTGGCATGCATACTAGGTCAGGAATTTAACCCCATGACGAATTTAATAATGACTGTGGTCAGTGTGGCGCAACAGATACCAGCACTACCTGCCAGTGAGCTACTTCACTACCCATGTGGGAGACCAGGGTTCGATTCTTGGCCTGGGTGATACTATATTGGCTCACCTCTGTAATCTCTGTAATACAAGCAACCTTGTAAGTTGCTCTGGACAAGAGCGTCAGCTAAATGCTGTAAATGTAAATTTACTACCCCCCCCACAATTCCCCACCCCCCACCTCACACAACACCCAGCCATGTTTTATTGTTATACTGAGAATATGGATCCCAAGTCTGAATAGAAATGATAAAATTCACTAGGATTTTAGGCCTTAAGTGGGAAAATATGTTTCTGAAGGATGAAATTGATGAAAAATTGAATTCCAACGTAGAAAAATCCTGCCCGATTGGCAGAATGACCGAAGCAGCTTTGGGCATCTTTCGTTTCTAGGTCTCCACACTGACGTCTGCATTGGGCAGCATCTAAGCTTGAGGTCTCTCCGGGATCTACTCTATTCACACCACCTGGGGATGTTCTCTAAATGGACAGCGAAGCACTTCTGGAAATCGCTCTGGATAAGAGCCTCTGCTAAATGCCACATTACCACACAATATACAGAGCAGCCCTGCCCAGGACTTTATCTGTGCATCTGCGAGGGCCTCCACACTTACTTGTCCAGGATGGTGTATTCACTCTCGGACTTGAACAGCGCTGCGAGCCTGGCCTCCATCATGATGTACACTTTATCAGTGGAGTTGTCTACAAACAGAAAAACACAGCAGCCGTTAGAGCAGGGAGGTTAGAGGAGAGATTCGGCTCACAGCGAAGAAAGAGGAGGAGGAGGAGGAGAGCCCAATAAAGGGAATAAATGATTTACAGCAGAAGGACAATCTAGAACACAGCCTAAAGAGATGAAGAGCTGCCTCTTTTCACCGAGAGGCAGCCGGCAGGGGTCTTTCATCCGGACGCTCCTTCACCAACAATTCAATCCATTTGCTTCCTAAACTAGAAGCTAAAATAAGGTTCAGCAGGAAACCATGTTCTAAAGCATGCAGGTGGAACCAGGTTCTGCACCAAAGAACCATTCAACACACCCTTAAAGAAACAGTTCAGTTCATGTCAGGCATCTGAGGAGGGCCTAAATAGTTCAGAACAGATAATGCAATATTTGGACAAAAGTATTGGGACACCTGCTTATTCACTATTTATTCTTAAATCAAGGCAAAAGAAAGAGGTGACCCTGCTATTGTTGGAGTAACTGTCTCTACTGTCCAGGGAAGAAGGCATTGCTGTGAGGATTTGATTGCAGTCAGCAACAAGAGTTTAAGTGAGGTCAGGATGTCTAGACTGATCCGAGACTCATCCCAAAAGTACTGGATGGAGCTCCACCACGATCCATCATCATTCCAGAGAACACAGTTCTTCCACTGCTCCACAGCTCAATGCTGGGGGTCTTTATACCCCTCTACTAGCTCACGCCTGGCATTAGGCAGCATGGAGCCAATGATGTTTATCAGCTCCAGAGAGTCCTATTCTATTGGCAGTACTTCTTCTCTACAGGGACTAGACTAGCTGTGGGCGAGAGAGAGAATATGAGGAAGGAGAGAATGCAGGAGAGAGAAAGAGAGAGAGAGAGAGAGAGAGAGAGAACATCAGCTTCCTCTCCCTCCATTAGTATTCTGCACATCCCTCCCCTGCAGCACGACCCGCTGCCACTGAGCTAACAGTGAGCTCACAGTGCCCCCTGCTGGCTGCCGGCGGCTACAGCGCAACTCTGGGTAAAGTAGGTCAGACTTCTACTACAGCAGCTTCATACGAAATCCAGAGTGATGCTTAAAAAGCCAGCAGGAGAAGAAGAGGCTATTTATACATGTAAACGAGGACCAGGCTTTTTTATAGTGACCTGATTCCAGAACTGTTACGGCCCACATCTCCACACGGGGCAGCTCAAACAGGCATTGTGGGGAGGGTGCTGGTGCTGAGGACACGGGCGGGCGTTTCAGTATTAGACGGTTTTGCTGCATCATGTGCTGATGGGGAAGCAGCATCTCTGCTGAACAGCGTGCTAAAGGCGGGTCAGCGGGGACGGGCCATCGACCTCAAATCTGATATGTCCCTGGTTGAGGTGGACAAGACGTTGAGGTGGACGATACAGCAAAAATATAACATCACAATATGATAAACAATCCAGAAACATTCATAACATTTTCTAATAAAAAAATCAGACAAAAGTCAAAAGTTTGGACACACCTGATCTAAATGCCTCTATATATTTTTATAAAAAAAAAAAAAAAGAGGACAATGGGGACACATAGGTAATAACCCTAGTTAGGATATTGTTGTGTGGGGGTCGGTGGGGGTTGTCTGTCCCTGCTGAATGCTGGTGGTGGTTAAATGTGGTCTGCACTGTTTGCACTGCACAGCTGTGTGAGGTTAGAGGTGTTTGTTGGCTCTGCTGTGTCCTGATACTCACTGTATTGGGCTGAGCGATGGACTCTGGAGAGGGCTATCTGGTTAGTGGTGTTAAAATTTTTTTTTACTCTGCTTCCTCCACGAGTCACATTACTTCTACACTTCCCACAAATCTGTGAGTTTGAGTCAGATAGGGTAAAATAAAAAGCCCGTCTGGTGAACTGCTCCACACTGATGCTCACCTTTGACCTTGACGTAGAGTAATTCAGGGTTGACGCACAGGGCCAGGTTGCTGGGTAAGGTCCAGGGGGTGGTGGTCCAGGCGATCAGACACACGTTCTCGTCCTCTAGCAGAGGGAAGTTCACGATGACAGACGGGTCCTGAACATCCTGTCATGACGACAAGACAAAGGAACAAGTTTAATATCATTGTCTCTGAATTCTAAAGAAAACCTGGACGTCAGTGCGGTGTCCACAAACTTATGGACGTGGAGTGAACTTTAACAAGATGAGACAAGATGAGATAAGACCATGGCATTAAAGGGGTGCTGAAGTTTTGTTTGGTGCGTTCATACCTTGTAGTTCTGGTGGGACTCGAAGTTGGAGAGGGGTGTGTTGCAGGCCGTGGAGAACGGCATGACCTTCACTCCTCTATACACTAGGCCTTTATCATACAGCTGCTTAAACACCCACCTAAAACATAACAGATAGTGTGTGGATTCAGGTGATGCCATAGGACCACAAAATCTTACTATTTACATTGTAAATACACTATGCAGATTACTGGACAAAAGTTTTGGGACATCTACACAGTCCACCTACAGGAGCTTCTATGCCATCCCATTCTAAACCCATAGGCTGTATTAATAAGGAGCTGGTCCCCCTTTGCTCTTAGCTCTACCAGCAGCAGCAGGTCTGGAGCTCTGCTGCAGTTACTGAGTCAGTTGGAGGCTTTTCTGCACTCTGCTCTGAGCTCAGCACTCGGCCCTGACCCCGCTCTGTAACTTTACGTGGTCTGACAGACACTCGGTGGCTGAGCTGCTCTCTGTGAGCTGTTCCTCCTAAACTCTTCCACTGTTCAATAATAACACCACTCACGGCTGATGGAGGAAGATCTAGGAGGGAGGAAATTTCACCAGCTGACTTGTAGTTGTTGGTGCAGCGGTGTCTCCTATTACATACAGAACCACGCTGGAGCTCAGTGAGCTCTTCAGAACCTCCCGTTCTCTCACTGATGTGTGGAAGAAAGGCAGACTGCAGAGCTAGGGGCTGGAGTTTATACAATGGGACTGAATGAAACATTCAAGTCCCGATATTTTTGTCCATATAGTGCAAGAGTTAAAAAAAAAAAAAAGGTATTTTATTTTATTTTATTGGAACGCTCTCCAGAGTGTATTTTATTAATTAACATAAATTAATAAGCAAATTCTGTTTATGGGGATGCTGCAGACTTTTTTTTATTCTTCAATAGGGACACAATATATAACTATTTTATAACTGTTATAATATACTATACAAAATATACTATATATAATATATATATATATATATATATATATATATATACACACACACACACACACACACACTCTTACACTATATGGACAAAAATATTGAATGTTTCATCTATATATAGGCCCAGTATGTAAGCTAACACTTACATCATGTAATTATAATTACCATCAGTTTCATAGGTCCTAAAATAGAACCCTGTGGGACTCTGCAAGATATGCTAAACCATACATTAGTGTTCATAACCGAATAACAAACCAAGGCTTTGCCTGGTTCAGCAACAGGTTAAACCACCTACAGCAGAAAGACTTACCAGACTGTCTCCATGAACCACGGGTACAGGGTCTTGTAGTCGTGCTTAAAATCGATCCAGCGGCCCATTCTCGTCACAGACGTCTGGCGAGCAGAAACACAGAAACGTGCAGCGTTATAAAGGGTTAATATTCACGTTTCTAAAGATTTAAACAGGGAAACTTTGACATGGACCCAAGACACGATCATTCACGATCATAGGGTGTCAGATCAACATCATGAACCTATTGGCACCATGCTGCCTAATGCCAGGCGTGGGCTAGTAGAGGGGTATAATAAAGCCCCCCAGCATTGAGGAGCTGTGGAGTAGTGGAGGTACTGTGTGTTCTCTGGAATGATGGTGGTGGAGCTCCATCCAGTACTTTTGGGATGAGGATAAAGGAGTTGGGGTGGTTATCATCTATCCAACATCCTGACCGTACTAACGCTCTTGTCACGGATTACAATCAAATCCTCACAGCAATGCTCCTCCAAAATCTATTAGAAAGCCTTCTTCCCTGAACAGTAGAGACAGTTACTCCAACAAAAGCAGGATCGACCTTTTAATAATAATAAATAAAAACACACAATAAATGAGCAGGTGTCCAAATACTTTTGTCATTACAGTGACGACTGCTGAACATGTAATGTGCAACCAAATTTCACAGTGAAAATGCAAGCTCCACCCAAAAACCAGTTCTGCTCGTGCCAGAGCTCCCTGCACCTGGACTCTCATGTCCAAAATATCCCCATTTGTCTGGACTGACTGGTTTCTTCCCAGTAACACACCAGTGTTAAAGTGATCAGATCAGTATCGTAACAGCTTTGTAGTATTATGAACATCTTAAATTGTAGAGAGAGTGTGTTATGCGGTGCTCACTCGAGCATTTCCAGGTGAGCTTTGTTAGACGCTAAGAAGGAAACCCGGCCCTGTTGCTGAACAGCACGGACCAGAACCAGTTCAAACCAAACATTCCTAAACATCATTGAACTGGACTAATGTGAAGATTAGAGCTGAATGGAGTCACATCTAAATATCCAAAAAGAACAAGTAAGGCTCATTATTATATTCAAACTTTACATAACAAAAACAATTTATACTAATAAAAATATTACTGAGAATGCAAAAAAGAAAAGAAGTCATTATTAGTATTGCACCGATACTGATACTGTATCGGTATCGCTGCCGATACCAGCACTTACACACAGTATCGGCACTAGAGAGCACCGATACCATAACGCTTTTTTTCACATAGAAAATATTGGTTTGCATACTTTATAAAACCAAACATTTAAACAACCAGTAAAAGCCAGTCTTAAATAGTTTACAATTAAACACTTAAATGACTTTTAATGCAACTTTTAGACCTTTTTCTTTCCACATGTTTTTTTTTATTATTCTAAAATCAAAGGTTTAAGAGTTTAAGCAGCTTGTTTTAAAGCCACACACTGAAATTTAGCAGCTTTGTACATCGAGACGTGTTCTCGTAATGAAATGTGAATTTTAAACACCAAATAAAAAAGCTTAGCAAGCTTAGCAAGATTACTGCACTGTGCCGATTTTTACTGTTTCACAGCTCAGATGTTCCGATACTCAACCAGGACACGCTGTTCTTTTTAAGGAGTATCAGGATTTATAGCCGTCTATCGAGTATTTAAGCCAGAGTTGGTATTGGTATCGATACTCAGTATCGGCAGATACTTTAAACATCTGGTATTGGTATCGGAAAAAGTGGTATCGGTGCATCCCTAATAAAATCATTTATCACACTACCTGCCTCAGGATTTGAGGCATTCTGAAAATGAAAACTACAAATCACCTTTATTAAAACCCCACATGCAAATGCACCCTACAGCTTTCTCCATCAGCTCTGTTCATCATTTCAGCTTCATTTATCTCCTTCATTCACAGCTTCACTTTAATTCGCTGAAAACTGTGAAGCTGCATCATCTCAGAGTCATTTCGTACATGTATCTGCAGCATGCATCTGGCTTTCTATTACTGAAAATGTCGACCCAAACCCTTTGCACTCAATAACCCGGTCCAAACTGATACTCAGAGCTCTCCCTCACACACACACACACACACACGCGAGCTTACCTCCCACTCGCTGGCATATCTCATCACGATACTCCTACACTGCTTGTTGTACTCCGCAATCCCCATCTTGGCAACATCCTCCGGTCCTTTGATGCCGAGCGTCTTATCAATCTCATATTCCTGGAAAAGGATAAATGAAGGGTGGCAGATGTGTTTTAAAAAATAAATAAATAAAGCAGGTAATCATCATGGCCCTTCGTTACGCCCCTATACACTGTATACCTCAATTCTCCCTTAACACCTACATACTACATAAGACCTCCAAATCAGCAGGAAAAACCTTCTTCACTCTAGGGCTGGGTGATATGGTAAAAACACTACCTCACAATATTTAAGACTTTTTTCGCGATACATGTAATTACAGACTAAAGTAGCATCAGTAGCAACAGATTCTTCTAAACTACTATTCAGATCCTCTCCTGTACTGAATACAGTGATTTATACTCATCATCTGCTGCTCTTCATCTAATTAATCCAGTCTAATTACACTGTTAGTAATGAAACCTGCAGGTGGTCAGTGTTTATTGAGCAGTAATAACAGTCTCCTCTATATGATTAGAAAAGATTACTGTCTATCACCATAACAACATTTATCACGATACAATAAAATATCATCAAATTGCCCAGCCCTACATCACTCTTAAAGGAAGTCAATGTAAAAGTCATTTTGTCAGAGTCAGATGGAGCAAATGCGGAGGACACATTTCGCAGTACAGTAGTATATAGATACATGCCCCTTTACCTTTTACAATATTTATAGATATTTCTCATTTCTCCCTCTGTGTTATATAAAAAAAAAAAAAAAAAATATATATATATATATATATATATATATATATATATAAAATTATTATTATTATATATATATATTTTTTTTAATAATATTTATATTATTGGTTGTAATAGCTGCATTTAGCCAAGTAACACTGATAACATCACTGGCCATAATAATTACAATTAAATTAAATAATTACATAAACATTACAATAACGTAAAAATCTACCACACGTTTAAGAATAAAGGTTCCTGACCTGGTTATCTGAGGAGAGAGAGATAGAGAGAGATAGAGAGAGCGCGAGAGAGAAAGCGAGAGAGAGAGAGCGAGAGAGAGAGAGAGAGAGAGCGAGAGAGAGCGAGAGATAGAGAGAGAGAGAGATAGAGAGAGAGAGAGAGATAGAGAGAGAGAGCGAGAGAGAAAGAGAGATAGAGTGCGATAGATAGAGAGAGATAGAGAGAGATAGAGAGATAGATAGATAGAGATAGAGAGAGAGAGAGATAGAGTGCGATAGATAGAGAGAGAGATAGAGAGAGAGAGATAGATAGATAGATAGAGAGAGAGAGATAGAGAGAGAGAGAGAGAGCGAGAGATAGATAGATAGAGAGAGAGAGAGAGCGAGAGATAGATAGATAGATAGATAGATAGAGAGAGAGAGAGAGAGAGAGAGAGATAGATAGATAGATAGATAGATAGAGAGAGAGAGAGAGAGAGAGAGACAGATAGATAGATAGATAGATAGATAGATAGAGATAGAGAGAGAGAGAGATAGAGTGCGATAGATAGAGAGAGAGATAGAGAGAGAGAGATAGATAGATAGATAGAGAGAGAGAGATAGAGAGAGAGAGCGAGAGAGAGAGATAGATAGATAGATAGAGAGAGAGAGCGAGAGAGAGAGATAGATAGATAGATAGAGAGAGCGAGAGAGAGAGATAGATAGATAGATAGATAGATAGATAGAGAGAGAGAGCGAGAGAGAGAGATAGATAGATAGATAGAGAGAGAGAGAGAGAGAGAGAGAGATAGATAGATAGATAGAGAGATAGATAGAGAGATATAGTTGCCCACTCAGCAAAGTGTAGGACACACACTGACACTCACCACAGGCAATCCATGGCAATCCCAGCCAAACCTCCTGTCCACATGGAAGCCACTCTGATGGGCAAACCTGGTGACAATGTCCTTTATGGTACCGGCCAGGATGTGGCCATAATGGGGGAGACCAGTGGCAAAGGGAGGCCCATCATAGAAAGTGTACCTGCCAATCAAACACATCCATGAGTGAGTGCACTGCGTTAACCAGCGTGTTACAGACCGCACAGCAGTGACCGTCCTCTCTCTCGGAGACTGTAGAGGGTCTAATAACAGCACAGTGGACAATGAGTTACTCCAGTGAAGCTTCTCCATTCCTCAGATTACTCAACAAAAAAACTGCACTCTGGGGGTAGGTGTGCTCTTGAGAGGGGTCTTTAAAATGACTGTGTAATCATTAAAACGCCTCTCACTTCGGCCTGTTCTTGGATTGCTTCAGACATTCCTGGAAACAGTCCTTCTCCTTCCAGAACTGGAGGATGCGCTCCTCCTCTGAGGGAAAGCTGATGGACTCTGGCACTGGTTCCACCATGGCGCCTACAGCAGAACAACAAAGCAGCCATTTAAGTGCAAATACATGTAGCAGCAGCACCAGCTGAATCGCTCACTTTCACTCGGGACCCTGAGCCGGGTGGTCTACCGTCTGTACCAGTCTATGTGAAGACTGAGGTCACACTGGTTTAGCGATGCATCTGATTCATCACCAGCATCCTAACCAGGATATGATCCCCAGCGTCCGGACTGTGTTCTGTGCGTTACTGAGGGCATCAAAGTAGTGAAGTAAGAATCTCAGGCTGGTATTATTAGAGGAGTAATATCAGACGTGTAATATCAGATTTATTATCAGAGGAGAATTATCAGACAAGTAATACCAGACTAGTATTATTAAACTGGTAATATCAGACAGGTAATATCAGACTATTGTTATTAGATACATATTATTAAACAAGCAATATCAGACTAGCATTTTTAAACAAATAAACTCAGACTTTTATTATTAGACAAGTAATATCAGATGGGTAATATCAGACAATAATTATTAGATTAGTATTATTAGACAAGTAATATCAGACTATTATTATTAGATTAGTATTATTTGACAAGTAATATCAGACTGTAAATATCAGACTGTAAATATCAGACTGTAAATATCAGACTTAGACAAGAAACACCAGACTAGTAGTATTAAACTAGTAATATCAGTCTAGTATTATTAAAGGACTTTTATTAGACAAACATCAGACAAATAATATCCGGCTCTTATTAGTGGTCAAGTATTCTTAGACAAGTAATATCAGACTATTATCAGATGACTAATATCAGACAATAATTATTAGATTAGTATTATTAGACAAGCAATATCAGACTATTATCAGATGACTAATATCAGACAATAATTATTAGATTAGTATTATTAGACAAGTAATATCAGACTATTATTATTAGATTAGTATTATTTGACAAGTAATATCAGACTGTAAATATCAGACTGTAAATATCAGACTGTAAATATCAGACTTAGACAAGAAACACCAGACTAGTAGTATTAAACTAGTAATATCAGTCTAGTATTATTAAAGGACTTTTATTAGACAAACATCAGACAAATAATATCCGGCTCTTATTAGTGGTCAAGTATTCTTAGACAAGTAATATCAGACTAGCATTATTAAACTAGTAATATCAGACTAGCATTATTAAACTAGTAATATCAGACTAGCATTATTAAACTAGTAATATCAGACTAGCATTATTAAACTAGTAATATCAGACTAGCATTCTTGGATGAGTATTATTAGAGAAGTAATATCAGACTATTATTAGACAAGTGTTAGTCCTGTGGTTTGCAGTATTCTAGCTCGAGTTAGCTCGAGTGTTCCAAAAGTGTGCATGATCAATAACACCTGACAGAAGCTCATTATTATCACCTTAATTACCCAAGATCTGCTGTCTGATTGGCTGATTTAGTCCAAGTCTAGTCTAATCTAAATATCCTACAGACCGTAATAAGCTGAGAGCATTTCCTGATAATGACACTGCGGTCAGTCAGACACCCTCCCTAAACCCTCTGCTGGGGGGGATTTCTGAGGTGGGGCTTTTAGCCTGTCAGGAGATCAGACCTGGAGATCAGACCTGGAGATCAGACCTGGAGATCAGACCAGGAGATCAGACCAGGAGATCAGACCAGGAGATCAGACCAGGAGATCAGACCTGGAGATCAGACCTGGAGATCAGACCTGGAGATCAGACCAGGAGATCAGACCAGGAGATCAGACCTGGAGATCAGACTGCAGCTGAGTCTCTTCAAGCAAACTACAGCCAGGCATTTTAATAAAGGCAGCAGAGGACCAGCCACACTTACTAAAGCTCTCACACACACACACACACACACACACACACACACACACACACACTCTACACACACACTCTCTCTCTCTACGCACACACACACACTCTAGCAGCTACAGGGAGAGATCTGAGGTCAGGCTGGCATTAATCAGGGTGAAAGGGGGTTCAGGTAACAGGTAACAGGTAAACACACACATACACACGCGCGCGCGGCAGTGTGCTGCACAGCAGGACTTACACGCGCTGCTCTTCGCCGGGCTGCTGAAAAAGAAGCCGAGATGCGGAAATGATGCAACTAAGGGAAAGCACGAGCGGAGCAGGAAACGCACGTCTCCAAAATAAAAGTCCTGATAAACTCGCTTAATAAAAGTTCATCAATTTATTACCAATATTATCAGATCTGCAAACCCAGCCTGACTAATGTGTAGTTTTATAAATCTGTAGCAAGCTTTTAAATATTACTAAATTCATCTACTTTATTAAATTAAAGGAAAATCCTGCACGGCATGTTTTTAGCTGTTTAGCACCATTTCATAAGAACTCGCTTTAGAAAGCCTCCTTTAGTCTTTGTCTCTTTAGAATCGAATTCAGTTTTATTTATTTAGGCTTTTTACAACAGACGTCGTCACAAAGCAGCTTTACAGAGCTCCGGGTCCGAGCCTCTTTAGAGCAAGCCAGTGGCAGCAGTGGCCAGGACAAACTCAAGACTCAGGACCCAAGACTCAAAGGTCCTCAGGTCACATCATCAGATCTTAATAAAAATCAACAGAAATAAAAACAACAATAAAACTAAACTGAATTTAAAAAAATAAAAATAAAATAAATAAAAAAGTGGCGTCTAGTCCTGCAGGTAAACGGTCAGAAGCAGAGTCCTGCAGTGAGGTGAGGAGGAGTCAGTGCGAGGCCCCGGAGCAGGACAGGGGGCAGGAGGGTAGTGGAGAGCCGGGTCAGGCGGAACCAGGATGGAACCGTTAGGACCGGCATCTCAGTACATGAGAACGAGAGAGATAGAGAAAACAGGAAGGAGGGGAGAACACAAGGGGTCATGGGGGGTTACAGGGGGGGGGGGTGTAATATAGCGTGATGGGATCCAGTAAAGGGGTTTGTATCAGCAGCAAGACACCAGGCTCCCCGCAAATGAGTTCTGGTCCCGAGGAGAGATTTGCAGGACAGGGCACAATCAGCACGCTGTTAATTTGGAGTCATTTATTATATATATTTTTTATAGGATATCATTTCGTTTGTTTTGGAGGAAACCAAATGCAGAACTGAAAGGCGAGCCCGTGTTCACTGGTGTGAGAAAGTTCCTGCGGTGGGGGGAGTGGTGGGGTGGCCGTGCCGTGGTCTGGCTGCGTCCCGTTTCCCTGTCACCTCATGCTTCATACAGGGGGAAATCCCTCCCCAACCAAGCCTTCCTCACACAGACCTGATTAACCACTAAGTCACAACAGCAGCTTGGTTTTCATGACCTTAGCAACCATCTGAAATACCACAGCAACCCCTATAGCAACTGCCTGGAACACCTTAGCCACAGCACCCACCCCAGCTCCCACCTTGTCTTAGCCACCACCTGATATACCACAGCAACCTAACACTATAGCAACCACCTGAAATACCACAGCAACCAAACACTATAGCAACCACCTGAAATACCACAGCAACCAAACACTATAGCAACCACCTGAAATACCACAGCAACCTAACACTATAGCAACCACCTGATATACCACAGCAACCTAACACTATAGCCACCACCTGATATACCACAGCAACCAAACACTATAGCAACCACCTGATATACCACAGCAACCTAACACTATAGCAACCACCTGAAATACCACAGCAACCTAACACTATAGCAACCCCCTGAAATACCATAGCAATCACCTTAGCAACACAACAGCCCTTGGGAACACCTTAGCAAAAACCTGGAGTATCACAGCAACACTTTAGGAACCACCAAGAAACACCTTAGCAACCACCTGAAATACCACCGCAATTACTATATCAATCATCTGGAACACCTATGAACCACTCTAGCAACCACCAAGCACCCATTTAGCAACACCCTATCAGCCATCTGAGACACTTTATCAACCATCTGAAATGTCATAACAACTGCAATAGCATCAACCTGATAGATAATAGCAAACACCCTACCAACCACTGCAAAACACTTTAGCAACACCTTAACAACCAGCTGAAACATCTTAGCAACCACCAGAAATACATAGTAACCACCCTAGCAACCACTTAGAAACACTTTAGCAACACCATAGCTTGCACTTAACAACACCTTAACAACCACCTGGAACATCTTAGCAACTACCAGGAATACCATAATAACCACCCACTTACAAACACTTTAGCAACACCATAGCCCCCACTTAACAACACCTTAACAACCACCTGGAACATCTTAGCAACCACCAGAAATACATAGTAACCACTTTAGCAACCGCTAAGAAACAATGTAGCAACACCATAGCACCAACTTAACAACACCTTAACAACCACCTGGAACATCTTAGCAACCACCAGAATCACCATAGTAACCACCCTAGCAAGCACTAAGAAACACTTTAGCAACACCATAGCTCCCACTTAACAACACCTTAACAACCACCTGGAATATCTTAGCAACCACTAGAAATACCATAGTAACCACCCTATCAAGCACTTTAGCAACACCATAGCTCCCACTTAACAACACCTTCACAACCAGCTGAAACATCTTAGCAACCACCAGAAATGCATAGTAACCACCCTATCAAGCACTTTAGCAACACCATAGCTCCCACTTAACAACACCTTCACAACCAGCTGAAACATCTTAGCAACCACCAGAAATACATAGTAACCACCCTAGCAACCACTTAGAAACACTTTAGCAACACCATAGCTCCCACTTAACAACACCTTAACAACCAACTCAAACATCTTAGCAACCACCAGAAATACCATAGTAACCACCCTATCAAGCACTTTAGCAACACCATAGCTCCCACTTAACAACACCTTCACAACCAGCTGAAACATCTTAGCAACCACCAGAAATGCATAGTAACCACTCTAGAAAAACACTTTGCAAACACCTGAAATACTATAGCAACCGCCACCATAGTAACCATTAATGATTTGCAAAAAATACTGGACGAGCAGCTGTCTAGCTACATATTAGCATGGCCTGTACTCAAGGGTAGGCCGGAAGGGAAGGAGGCGTCCTCCTACGGAATGGGACGCGGCCCAGCGCTCTAGTCACCAATGTTATGATCCGCCCTCGATGCCTCGATGGCTACTTCTGAGGCTCCTCCCTCCCCAGCGCTGAAGTTCAGTCTACAACCACCTCCCTATCTGTCAAATACGAATCTCCAAACTACTGGAAACGATTTCCACACGGAGCCCGACCGTCTGCTCGGTATCTGCTGAAGTCGGGCCGCTAGCTGCGTGTTGTTGTCGTCTGCAGGATGCACTCGGGGACGGTGGAGAAGGCTGGCTCGCCCAGAAAACGGGTCCTCTCCAGGGGGATGAGCGAGGAAGAGTCGCTTCGACATATTATAAAAGAGGTGGGTTTCATTTACCTTTATGGCGTTTAAATGTTTGTTAAATGTAAGTGTTAATATTGATTTTGACATTTTAATAAGTAGTATTGTGAAACGGGATCTCTTTGTGTGAGATTGGCGATGCTCAAGTGGCTGTTGTTCGAATTCCCCGTTCCACCTTAAATGGTGCAGCAGTTACATTCGGGCGCCTCAGGCGCCCGAATGTAACTGCTGCACCATTTAAGGTGGAACGGGGAATTCGCGTAAGACGCTGGCAAGGAGCGCCTTTTCTTCTCAAATTAAATTCTAAATAAACGAAATACAAACTAAAAAAGCCAATTAAACACAAATCTGCTCAAAAATACACTCATATTACAATTTTTACACCCATATTCCGAAACAAATCATAGTTTTGCCAGCTAGCTAGTGCTAAAGCTAACTTCCATTAAAACACATTAGCTCCCCCAGTTTCCCCAATACTAGTCGGATTCCTCTTCAGCGCCCCTCTCCCTAAACCGCCTCCGTTAGTGGAGCTGTTTCCGTCGGTGTGATTAATCAGGATTGCCCCATATTTTCCAGGGAAACTCTGGATGTTAGCTAGATGCACCGATTGGGGGCGCTCTGTTGCGTCGTGACGTCGCCTGGTAACGACTAAAGCGCTGAAAGCACTTCTGCATACTGTATACTATATACTATACATACTATACTACTGTATACTACACATACTACACTCACATATACTGTATACTATATACTATACATACTATACTACTGTATACTACACTCAAATATACTGTACATACTATATACTATACATACTATACTACTGTATACTACACATACTATACTCAAATATACTGTATACTATATACTATACATACTATACTACTGTATACTACACTCAAATATACTGTACATACTATATACTATACATACTATACTACTGTATACTACACATACTATACTCAAATATACTGTATACTATATACTATACATACTATACTACTGTATACTACACATACTATACTCAAATATACTGTACATACTATATACTATACATACTATACTACTGTATACTACACTCAAATATACTGTACATACTATATACTATACATACTATACTACTGTATACTACACTCAAATATACTGTATACTATATACTATACATACTACACTACTGTATACTACACATACTACACTCAAATATACTGTACATACTATATACTATACATACTATACTACTGTATACTACACATATGACACTCAAATATACTATACATACTATACTCAAATATACTGTATATACTATATACTATACTACTGTATACTACACATACTACACTCAAATATACTGTACATACTATATACTATACATACTATACTCAAATATACTGTATATACTATATACTATACTACTGTATACTACACATACTATACTCAAATATACTGTATATACTATAATATATGTACTACACTATAGTATACTATAGTACATACTATATTCCAGTATACTACTACACATACTGTACTATACATACTACCCATGCCACACTGTAATATACTATACACACTATACTCAAATATACTACTATACACTATGCACTATACTATAATATAGTATGCTATACATACTACAATGTAATATACTATACATACTATATTATGTACTACACTAAAGTCTACTATACATACTATACTCAAATACACTGTACATACTATAATATACATACTACACTATAGTATACTATACATACTGTACTCAAATATACTGTACATACTATACGTACTACACTAAAGTATATTACACATACTATACTCAAATATACTGTACATAATATAATATACATACTACACTAAAGTATACTACACATACTACACTATATTTTACTGTACATGCTATAATATACATACTACACTATATTTTACTGTACATACTATACTAAAATATACTACTACACATACTGTACTATACATACTACACACGCTACACTGTAATATACTATACATACTATACTCAAATATACTACTACACATACTATACTATAATATGCTATACATGCTACAATGTAATATTGTACTACTATAATATACTGCACATACTACACTATACATACTATACTACTAGACTATACATATACATACTAGACTATATGTACTACACTAATATACTATATATACTACACTCAAATATACATACTATACTGTACATACTATAATATAGTATGCTATGTGTACTTTACATAATATGCTCAAATATACTGTATATACCATACCTACTATACTATAGTATACTATACATAGTATACTCAAATATACTATACATACTATGCTGTAGTCCTACAATATCCTAAACTATGGTATAACGTATTATGCTTAGCATACTGCATACTATATACTATACTATGTTCTACTATAGTACACTATACATATCATCCTATACTGTATTCTGTACATACTCTACTATACATACTACACTCAAATATACTCTACATACTATACATTCTTTTACTATACATACTATACTGTAGTGCCCAATACATTCAAAGCCATATTATTCTATACATACTGTACTATATAATGCTATGCTGACTATATTATATTACTCGTATTATACTATATTAAAATGTATATAATGTACTATAATACTCTAAACTATGCTGTAATGTGTTATGCTTACTGTAGTCTAATATACTTCACATGCCATCCTACAACACACTATACCTAAACTGTGATATACTATAGTACTATAGCCATACTATGCTCATAATAAGACTCATAAAAACATAACTAGTCATGCTGTACTGTTATACACTGCATATACTGCTCTATAAGATGCTATACATACTGCACTACACATCTGTCATGATCAGATTCGTGTCTGGCTTAGAGCAGCGTTGCCAGTCCGAGGTTGGGGCTGATACTGTGGAAGTGTACGCATTCCTCTAGGCTGTGTTCATTGCGCAACAGTGTTCACATGACTACAGCCTGTCTGCTCTTGTGACAAGTCGCCATTGAATCATAAGCGTTGACTCAGCAGCATGTGTTTACAGTGGGATCTGTCACTGGCACTTAGAGGAAACCCAAGACCAACGATTAGACGCGGTCATATCGACCAAACTTGCCTGACTGGTATGTTTTATGGGTACTTACTGCTCCGCTACAACGCTGAGACCGAAAATAAAACACAGCAATTAAAAAAGCAGTAAACATCATGACGGCCGCTCAGAGTTCAGTGTAACTGGAAGAAAGTAACAGTGGACAGAAAACCCAGAACGTGTTTAAAGGAACAGTTTAGAAGTTTACAGTGAGAGATGATCGACGCTAGCATTACTAACAAACACTGCACTTAGACTGTCACACCACCTAACACACCCCTCAACCCCTCTCAGACGTCTCTCAGAACACATCCAGATCTTCATTTGCTTGAAAGTCAAGCTCTTCTCAAGCTTCTGCAGCCTTGATGTTTATTATAATATTTCATAATGATGTTAAATGCATGCTGGGAACGCTCCACCACCCAGCTAATGTCCGGTCAGTGGTGTCCCTATGAAGGTCCCTTTCCCCTTTCAAACAGGGCCAACAAATTATGCAGGAACAGTCTAGTCTGTAACCGCAAACCGCAAGGGTTCTTCAGGGGTTCAACTGCACAGCTGTCCATGAGGGGGCGCTCAAAGCGTGATTTGTATTTACAGCAGTGGAGTGAACTAACAGTGAACTGCAGAAACTGCAAGTATGATTGCAGCACAGAAGTACTGCTGTAATACAGGTGTTGCTATTGTAGAGCTGCTGGTTGCTAAGGTGTTGCTATGGTATATTACAATCCCAACTGTAGGGGGAGCCCAAGAGTAAAAAAAAAAAAAAAAACATGATTCTCACATAATACTGCTTTAATCATTGCTTGGTTTGGACCAAACTGGCCTTCCTTCGTAGCGCGTGGTGTTTAGTGGCCGTGCTGATAGTGCAGCTAGTATCACAGCCTGTTGGGACTGGTCCACTAAGCCCTCACTCCTCCTCCCATCCTGTTTTTCTGCAGTTCTGGCTGAGGATGAGTAGTGAAGCGAGTCAGTCTCCATTCTGGCTCATTAAATCCCCCTTTCACTTTTGTTTCCCACAGTCCTTCGAGGTGTGATGGCGCAACGGCGGAAACTGCATTGTTTACCCTTTCTAACATGTAATGTGAATTATATCAGAATTTTTTTAATGAACGGACCAATAGAAATGCTCCAAAATGACTTGGAATATGTATGTTTTGGAGATACAAGGTTTTTGTTTTTTTTGCAGGACAGCGACGATATGTACATTAACGATATGTACATTACTGATATGTACACCGTAGTGTGTGATCTTCAGTACATCGTCATCTGTCTGTGTTGATTTTGCCAGGCTGAGGAGTCAAACAAGCGCAGCCTATCCCGCAGCGACAGCAGATACGGGTCACTGAAACGGGGAGAAACAAGAGAAAGTCAGGTAAGAATGTTAATATTCGCTATTAAAGCTGCACAGTGTGTCCAAAAGTATCCAGACACCCCTAAAAGTTCCCCTTTGGTCGGACTGAGTGGCAAAGCATTTATTTATTAGGGCAAACGGCCAAACCGGGAACGACACAAGCGACTGTCTGCTCAAGTTAAAGGCAGCTGGACTCATCAGCGATCCGCCCGAATCACCCAAGAACCAACGGTCCATGGAAAGCGTGTATGTGTGGCCAGGAACGTCTAGCTGACTGAGGTTCAGATTAAAGCCTCGTATCTGAGAGCACAGGGTTCGAGGGAACGGTCTCAGAGGAGTGTTTTCCACTGTTTTCAGGCTCAGGTTCATCCAGGTTTGCTTTTACTTGAGCTTAGCATGTTCTTAAATTGCACAACTACCCCTGTTTTCAGAGCCTGACTTCACCACTCAGTGAGCTTCCACACGTCTCGGTGCCTGGATTCCAGATGGTTTTTTGCAAATTGCAGCAATCCTGTAGCGTCTCTCCCCTCAGTCTGTGGAAGGAAGCTCTGAAGTCCTGCTGAATCTGTTTGTACAGTCACTCACACAACTGCTCTTTCCAGTTTTTGTGTGTTAGCGGTATTCACACTGAACCGACGTCACATGCACACCCTCTATAATCTTCATAGAAGTGAGAAATGCAAAAAGAGCAGCTGCACCTGAGGGGGCTAGAGAGGTATAAAGCCCCCAGCACTGGGCTGTGGGAATCTCTGGAGCTCCATCCAGTACCATTCGGAATGAGTTAGAGTTTCAGAATATCTGCAAACATGTTCCAAGCATCTAGTGTACAGCCTTCCCAGAAGAGTAGAGGCTACTGGCTACGGGTTACTGCAGCGAATGGGGACAAACTCCTGGCTGATACCATTGGAGTTTCCAAGCACTCACTCAGGAAAAAACACAGCGCATCCAACAAGAACGGAAGCCTCACACAGCCTTTATACAGCCCGGTAGCTCGGCCAGGCAGTGCTCCAGTCTCATACTCTCCAGCCCAGCAGGTTCACACAGGGCAGCAGCGCAGGGCAGCAGCAAGGGCCTGTCAAATAATTCAGCTCGGCTCGGAAATGACAGTGTAAACAAGGTCCCAGTGCACACCCTGCTGATTCATGCAGCCAAGATCTGCTCCACCCCGACCCCTATGAATCATGCCAATAAGGAATGTACATGTGTATTTACCCCGCTCTTTTTTTCTGTGTTACTTTTGTGTATTAGAGTGAAGAGGAGCGTGCAGAGAACCCAGATATGGTACGGTTTGACGTTTTGATGCTTTGCTATAGTGAACAGGTGCACACATCTCATAATGTAAAACCAGTGGAAGGGTGGTGTCTGCATAGGTGGGTGTACTGGACCTTCCTAGGGACACACCATTCCACTATGAACACTTTGTAGTTGTGTCAAAATCTACAAGAATGTCACGTAATACTTACTATAGACCAATAAAATACTATTAAATATTATATAGTATTTATTTATTTATTAATATGAAAGTCTGAGAGCACCCTTCATTTCTTTATTTCCAGTCAAAGCAACCATTAGGTACTGGTTCTTCATTTTTCAGGACATCAGATCATTTCTTCAATACTTGCAGTTCAAAAAAGCTTTAAAGATACAGAGAAAAATAGAACCCATAACAACCCCCTGCAAGACCTGTTGGACCCCTTAAACAGAACTACAGCTTCAGATCTGAGAACATCCACGAGGGTGGATGTCCATCCTTCCACCATTGAGAAGATGGCTCAACACTGTGGGTCTGAAAGGACAACATACTGTCTGCCCCAAGACAGAGTCCAGACCTCAACATCATTGAAAGCAGCACTCTTAACTTATGAAGTCAGAACTTTTGAACTTTGGAGGTGTGGATAATTCTCCCTGCAGATTTCAGAATACTCCCACCACCAAGTTTAACAGATGAGGTTAAGAAAGTGAGTCTCCTGAGAAGACTGGTGAAGCTGTGGTGAAGGTAAAGGTGGACGCTCTGCTCCCCCGACACGCCCGATTCAACTCATCAGCTCATTAACCAGTTGCAGGGGTGTGTTAGAGCGAGGGGTCAACAGGGGGCAGAGTTGAGAAACACCCTAAACACTCAGTGAAGAACTCAGAACTCGTACCTAATGGCCGTTTAGACTGAAAATGAGCTAAATGAAGGGTTAGGGGTCTCTCTGACCGCTGCACTTTCGTTGTTTGTTCGTTGGGTTGTTGTGCAGATGGAGCTCCAAGCAAACTACGAAGACTGCCTGCAGGAACTGCAGACCCTTGAGCTCCGGCAGGAGGTGCTGCTATTCCAGGTGGACTGTCTCCAGGATGCCCTTCAGGGGGCTGAAGAGATGCTCGCTGAAACACAAAGAGAAGCTCATGAAGCCAGCATGGTACATGGTTAGACCTGCAACTCCTTTCTTATATCTTTAGTTACGGACCCCTAGCACAATCTCTCTCTCTCTCTGTTCTGCAGGAGCTGGAGCGAGAAAGGGAGCGGAGGAAGAAGTTGGAGGACACGGTTGCTGTGCTGATGCAGGAGGTGGAGCAGTTAAAGGAGGTGAGGAAAGGCTGAGCTTACATAACCACGCTGCTCACACTGAACGAGGAGAAGCTGCCCACTCACGGCCTTGTGGAGAGGGGGAGGAGAGTGGGGGTGGTTGCTTGCTTGCTTGCATAACACTTTTTTTCTGGGGAGATAAAATGAGCTCTTTTTTTTTGTTTGTTTACGTCCGAGCTGGAGGAGGTGTTCCTGTTGGAGCTGAGTTCATATTGTGATTATTTCAAGTGGAGATCGTCCCTTAAAGACAGTCATCCATCCATTAAAGTATGTCAGGATTTAGTTTATTAATCTGCACTATTTACAATCTTCATAGAAGTGATAAATGCAAAAAGAGCAGCTGCACATGAAGTCAACATACCCAATCTCAAGCGTGGGCTACAGAGGTATAAAGCCCCCAGCACTGGGCTGTGGGAATCTCTGGAGCTCCATCCAGTACCATTCGGGATAAGTTAGAGTTTCAGAATAACTGCCAACATGCTATCAAATTATCACAGTAATGTTCCAAGCATCTAGTGTACAGCCTTCGCAGAAGAGTAGAGGCTACTGGCTACGGGTTACTGTGGCAAATGGGGACAAGCTCCTGGCTGATACCCTTGGTGTTTCCAAGCACTCACTCAGGAAAAAACACAGCGCATCCAACAAGAACGGAAGCCTCACACAGCCTTTATACACAGTAACTCTGGGAGGGCAAGTTCCCACCCCTCACAAAAGACAGTCATCCATTAAAGTCATCCATTAAAGTATGTCAGGATTTAGTTTATTAATCTGCACTACTTACACTTTACTGTACATCCTGTACATCTGCGCTCCCGGACACTACTGTCCACTTTACTTTATTTAATTACCAATATATGCATATATTTATCTGCTGATACCCACTCCTGCACATTATTCATTCCTTATTCTTTAGAACTGCACTGCCTTTCATCTCCGGTTGGTTCAAATGCAAATTTTTTTTTACATTTATTCTATTTATTGTTATTATTGTAATTATTGTATTGCATTACTGTGCTGTATTGCGCAACTGCTACTGCCAGCTAAATTTCCTTCTGGGTCAATAAAGTATCTATCTATCTATTTAGGATTGAGACATCTGTAATGTTGGCTCTGATTCATAAACCTTACCGGTAAAATGTGTGGTGCTGTATTTCAGTCCAATTATTAAAGTCTATATATATAAAAAAAAGGACCCTCAAATCAGACATTTCAGACACGTACAGTCAGATTCATCCGTGTGGAATTTTTTTGTGTGATGGTGTGGTGTTATGAATCATATTCTAATGTTTTTTAATGTATTATACTCTGTTAATGGTGTTTGGGATACGGTTCATTCAGCAGCATTGATCCCAAAGGAAATTGCAGTGTCACAGTACTGTACTTATTGCACACAGGAACAGGCATACATTATTACATTATACAGTAAATACAACAAACAATAAATAGACGTAAGCAGGGTTGATGTGGATATATGAGGTATGTACTAGAAGTGTGTACATACTTTTTTTTTGGGGGGGGGGATACAGAAGGGCTATTAACCACAGGTTATAAGAGTGAAAAGGGGTCATTGTACATATATATGGAGTAGATAATGAATTTTAATACTAATAATAGACATACAAATAAACTGTAGCAGTAGGTTTAACTCAGCAGGTCGAAAGTAAGTAGCTTCAGCTTGAGCGTTTTTGTGACGTCAGTTGGAGGTATTAGTAATTCTCTAAAAAGCCTCCAGCTGCGAAACGAAAAGACAATGACCCAGACATCCTTTCAGCTATTTGAGGAAGGGAAATAAATGTCAGCAGAAGACAGTAAGCTGAGCTACACTTCTCTAAATGGTCTAACTGACAGTAAACGCTGTGAGGTGTAAAGGAATGGTGACTTGATAACACAACACCAGTTCCTGTTATGTCTGTTAAACACAGAAGGGCCGAGTATGTGTGAAGTTACACCAGACAGAGTGTGTTTAGCAAGTCGGCTGTGGAGCAGCGGTTCCTCTGAGCGATGGAGCTCCATCCAATCACCTAGTGATCTTTCAGTGTCACCCATTGCTGCCATTACAACTTGTGTAGTCCCCATAGCCCCATAGCGTGGGCTAGCATTGAGCTGTGGAGCTGTGTAAGGAAATGTGTTCTGGTGGTGATCCAGCATCCAAAATCCAGCATCCTGACCTCACTTCCAGTCTTTTTCGCTGAATGCAATCAAATTCTCACAGCAGTGCTCCTCCAAAATCCTTTTTTTTTTTTAAATACCCTTGGTTTCACAAGCCACAAGGGCAGGTGTCCCAATATTTTTGTCAAGGGTCTGTATCGTTCTAATCCTTATTTTCATTCTCATCAACAGGAGAAAGATTCCCTTTCTGCAGACCTGGCCAAAAGCACAGCTGAGAGCGTTGGGGCAGGAGATAAGCCTGCTGTGGAAGTAGATGGAGGAGCTCCCATCTTGGCCACCATCTCAGATGGAGTCTCGCAGTCTTCGGGCTCCATCTTTGGACCTCAAGAACAGAAAGTCATGGGACTCCTGGCCTCCTTTTTCAAGAACAGAAGACCTGACCCCAGCTTATCAAAGCAAGCAAGTCCTCAGGATTCTTCAGAAGGAACGTCAGTGGACCAGGAGGTGAAGGAACCTGGGAAACAGTCAGAGCCAGGGTCAGTGCAGGAGGGTGGAGTTTGCCAGAAAGCTCAGGAAGGGGAGGAGAATGATGAGAGTAGTGGCTATGAAGACGCCCCTTCAGAGTTCTCGCCTGCTTCTACTCCAGATGGGTATTTGGAAGCAGCCTTGTTGGAAGATGCAGGAGATACTGAAGAGGGGGAACCGAGGAATAGCGATGATCCCAGGATCCCAAGGAACCCAGCAGACTCCTGTGTTCTGTCTTAAAGAGCCTTTACTCTCGTGGTGCTTTCCACACTGATCAGAGACCAGATGTTCCACAGTCTTCTGATTGCCTGCCGTTCTCCTAGAAGCTCCACTCTTAAAAATATAGGTGCCAAAGAGGTTCTTTAAAGAAATGCCATTTAAAAAGCAGCATTTGATTGAATAGTTCTTTTTGTTTTTGACATCTTAGACAACTAGAGAACCGAGAACCGTTTTACAGAACCTGTTAACAGAACCTCCACATTCTGTACAAAAGGTTCTATACAATTTCATTATTTCCTTAGAGCCTTACGTTGGAGCCTAAACCCATTATCTAAACCTGGTTACAGGTTTATTTTAATTAAAAGTTCTTTCTAGAACCTTGCACCATTTAGAAACCTTTCTACAGTTTATAGAACCTCAATATACTTTAAAGGTTCTATATATTAACAAAAGATGCTTCTTAGAACCATATGTCTAAGCCATGCACCTTTCAGGAATTCTTTTACAGTTTCATGAAATACAGTGCAAAGGTTCTATTTAAAAAAAAAGACTAATAATAGTAAATAAACCTTAAGGGAAAGGTTCTAGAACAACTAAGATTCTTCCTAGAACCTTCAGTGTGAGGTAATACTGGTAAATAAACCTTATTGGAAAGGTTCTAGAACAACTAAGATTCCTCCTAGAACCTTCAGTGTGAGGTAATAATAGTAAATAAACCTTATTGGAAAGGTTCTAGAACAACTAAGATTCCTCCTAGAACCTTCAGTGTGAGGTAATACTGGTAAATAAACCTTATTGGAAAGGTTCTAGAACAACTAAGATTCTTCCTAGAACCTTCAGTGTGAGGTAATACTGGTAAATAAACCTTATTGGAAAGGTTCTAGAACAACTAAGATTCCTCCTAGAACCTTCAGTGTGAGGTAATAATAGTAAATAAACCTTATTGGAAAGGTTCTAGAACAACTAAGATTCCTCCTAGAACCTTCAGTGTGAGGTAATACTGGTAAATAAACCTTATTGGAAAGGTTCTAGAACAACTAAGATTCCTCCTAGAACCTTCAGTGTGAGGTAATAATAGTAAATAAACCTTATTGGAAAGGTTCTAGAACAACTAAGATTCCTCCTAGAACCTTCAGTGTGAGGTAATACTGGTAAATAAACCTAAACAGAAAGGTTCTAGAACAACTAAGATTCTTTTTAGAACCTTCAGTGTGAGGTAATAATAGTAAATAAACCTCATTGGAAAGGTTCTAGAACAACTAAGATTCCTCCTAGAACCTTCAGTATGAGGTAATACTGGTAAATAAACCTTAACGGAAATGTTCTAGAACAACTAAGATTCTTCCTAGAACCTTCAGTGTGAGGTAATAATAGTAAATAAACCTTAATGGAAAGGTTCTATATAAAGTTCAGGAACTCTTTTACAGTTGACAGAACCTCCACATACCATAAAGGCACAATATCAAGGAAATATTCTCCCCAGAACCATGCACCCAGGCCTGGAACCTTGTGAGAACCCTTATTTTTAAGAGTGAGGCCACGTTTTGTACAGTTAGCTTTACTGAGACTATCTTTGCACAAACTGCTTATTATCAAGAACTGAACTCTGAGTCTGAAGCTGGTTCAGCTGAACTGGTTTTGTCCTGCTTTAGTGATACACTGGTCTTTCTCCCGCCTCCACAGCGACCTGCGTGACTGCCTCACAGTTCCTTGATGCAATCACAGCAGTGCTTTGTGTTTTCTCAGGGCAGATGTACACGTTTAAATGCTGGTGGCCTGAGAGATGTCTTAATGTAGCCAGACAAGTGCATTGAGGCGTATATATATATCTATATGTCCCATATCTCAGTCCGTCCATCTGTCTGTCTCAGTGGAACCTGATTAGAGCCTTATCTGAGAGATCTGCATTGTGTTGAGTGAGGTTTAGTTCACCCGTCCTCAGTTAGACTGTAGATCTGAGCTGTTTTCAGCGGCGCTTCGTCACAATCGCAAAATCCTTCGATCTAGAATATGTCGAAAAACATTCCACAAGCAATTCTGAGGTGTTGCTTAGAACCTTGGATGGCACAAGATCCTGTTTTCTATTTGACCTCAGGCCAAGTTAATGGCCCAACATCTCAACATCGTAAAACTGAGTTTGAACTGCAAACCCTTTACAATCGTCATTAATCTCCGCTCATTAGTCAAGGTTCTATTTTAATAAAAGGTTCTTTCTAGAACCATATGTCCAAGCCTTGCACCATTTGGGAGCCTTTCTACAGTTTATAGAACCTCCATATACTGTAAAGGTTCTATATATTAACAAAAGATGCTTCTTAGAACCACATGTCTAAGCCGAGCACCTTTCAGGAATTCTTTTACAGTTTCAAGAAATACAGTGCAAAGGTTCTATTTTAAAAAAAGACTTTGGAACCCTTTTACAGTTTAAAGAACCCTAATATAAAGGTTTTTATAGTTTTAATAACCTCTACATAATACAAGGGTTCTATAACAACTAAGATTCTTCCTAGAACCTTCAGTATGTCTTAATGTAGCCAGACAAGTGCATTGAGGCGTATATATATATATATGTCCCATATCTCAGTCTGTCCATCTGTCCAACTGTCTCAACATCTCCGTAAAACTGAGTTTGAGCTGCAAACCTTTTAGAATCGCCATTAATCGTCATTAATCTCTGCTCATTAGTAAGGGATTATCATATTATTTATCCCAATGCGCTTATCATGTTTCAGGCTGTACATTTTATTCTTCATGAATTGACAAATCAGAGAATTACATATCTGGACTGCCTACGCTGGTGTCTTAAGCTGCATTGACAGTTCGAAAGGGAATCACTGTTTATTAATCTAATAAATCCCCAGATAAATCAATATCATGATTCTGACCAGCTGCTGGTCAAGATACCGTCCCTGGGACATGGGAAGTCGCCCATGTCACTCATAATACGCGTGATTCCAAACTTTTGAACGATAGGGTATTACTTTTACAATCTTCATGCTCAACATTCAGTCGGGGTCTAATCTTAACCTTGGTCTGAGAAACAGCCAATCTGACGTCTGATTATCTGCTGTGTACCGCAGAGCCTGTGTGTGTGCTGTATTTGCCGCACTGACGCAGGAGAGAGACCTTGAGCTGGCTGGCTGGCCGACGTCTTCTGTGTTTGTCCTCATGGATGTTTAGATAGCTGAGCTAAAAATACACCGTTCAGCCGTCAGATGTGTGGCTGTGTGGTCATACCCTGTTAGGAGCGGTGAGACGGGTCAGCATCGGGTCGGACAGGTCGAATGACGTAAATGTTATACTATGCGTGACACTGTGAGATATCAGACATCGTAAACACTGAAGGTCTTACAGCCAGATCAGCAGCACAGCTTTCCACTGGCCTGCTGGACTGAACTGTTGGGTGACGTGGTCAGTGTGTTTTGGACGTCTGTTTAGCTGAATTATGAACCCCAGTGGTTCTGGAGGCCTTTTTTTGGACATGCGATGCGATCCAGCCGCGCATACCCAAACCTCGGTCAGCTTAGGGTCATCTGGAGTGTCTCTCATTCCCCACATTCTTCAGCTTTGAGGTTTATCTTCAGTTCCATCTCACCAGAAACCTTCGGTCCAGATTGGCCCGGCCAGGCCTGATTTGGTGTGGGTTTAATGCTGAGTCTTTTACACACAGCTTTAGAAAGCAGCTGGAGCTTCTGAAGCTAGAGAGGCCTTCGCAATGAGGAGCGTACTCCAAGGATGCTGGAGGTCTGCGGAAATGGACCTTTTTTTTTTTTGCACTTTCAGGACGGCAGACGAATTCCTGCTGAATGAAATGTCCTTAATGTCTTTTAAACGCTAGGGGACGATCCTCATGGACCCACATGGACGTGTAAATAAGTCAGGCCTTCGAAGGGAATTCCACTTGTTAGTTTTAATATAAAGAGCTGTTTTGAAACGTCGTTTCTTTCTGAATAAATTTTGTATATTTCAGTGGATTCGTGTCTCTTTCATCTACAGAATGAAGCAGACCTGGTTATAACATTTGCATAATTATAAAGCAATCTTCGTTTAGGTTGCAAAAGTTGTATATATATTCCAGCAGGATATCATCGCTCACCTAGACATCATTGTTTTTTTTATTTTGGGACTTTATTTAAACACAGCAGCAATTATTGTTGCTATTATATTAATAATAATTTATTATTATTATTATTATAACTCTTAAAATCACATTACTTCCCATTTACATTAACACATTTACCAATAATCTACTTCTAAAAATTTCTGTAATTAGATAATTTAATTTATTTACATTAATTTGGATTAATGAGAGTAAACCTTTTTTTTACCATTTTAATTATAATAAAAGTTTTAAATTGATTTTATTTTTTTATTGTAAATTAAAGTTATATTTAAATCTTAATCTTAAATGTTCTATAGATTTAAATGTACAATTATCAAGATATTTAAATATGATCAATATTATCTATATTGACCATATTTAATATAGATATCAATATTATTATTATCAAACGAGCACAGCAGCTCTTTTTACAGTCATTGTAAACATTGTGTAAACATTTACATTCCTTGATCAGTCGACCAATTAAAATGCTTTAAACATCCATATCTTCCATATAAGAAAACTCTCCAATCAGTCATATCATTAAAACCACTGACAGATGATCTGGCTCCAGTGGCTCCTGTCAAATGTTGGGATCTACATGGTGAACGGTCAGATCTTGAAGGTGCTGAAGCAAGAAAAATGGGCAAGCGTAAGAATCTGAGACACTTTGACATGACGTTCCAGATAACTGGGTCAGAACATCTCCAAAACATCAGGCAGCTGGGGTGTTCCGGTGTATGCAGTGGTCAGTACTTACCAAAAGTGCTCCAAGAAAGCTGAACCAGCGACAGGGTCAAGGGGTCAAGGCTTATTGATGCTAATGGAGGCCTCACCTCACAATTTCCATGACTTAAAGGATCGTGTGGAGTCCATGCCTCGATGGGTCAGAGCTGTTCTGGTGGCCTACACAACATTAGCCAGGTGGTTTTAATGTTATGGTAGATTTGGTGTAGACAGACCCAAAACACACGTCCTGTGTGTTTCTGTATTTGGAGAGATCTGTTGTGTGCAAACAGGATTACCAGTGGCCTCGACCCTCTCGACCTTGCTCCGGACGTCTCTGTCAGCCGTCCAGAAAATTCAGCACCATCAAATCTATGGGCTTTTGTTGCTGTTTCTGATACAATCCATGATTATATCTGAGTTTCTTCTCTGTCCATGTCCAATCCTGGGACTGTGAGACATCTTACTGGACAGAGCCGGAGGGGGGATGTTCCACAGCACTTCTCTGCATAGATGAATCTGTCAGTGATTTGGGTGTTCACGTCCTTTCCCCTGCATACAAGGTCAGAGATCTCCATAGAGCTGAACACAAACACCTACCCTCACATAGCAGACGTATCACAGGGCCGGGCTCAGTGAACCAACCGAGGCCTCGTCCGAGTTTGCTTTTAGAGGAGACTGAAGCACTGATTAACCAAACCAGGTACTGGATGATCCTGCATAGGTGAGTCATCCAGAGTGGGGTCAGTGGGTTTGGTGTGAAAGCAGTCAGAACTCTTGAACCTCTGAAGCTCTAATAATAAAAGCTCCTCACAGAAAGTTCTTCACCTAATGGTGAAGACGACGCTGCCTGATGCCTGAGACACTGTTCTACCAGAGTTCTGAGAAGAGCTCGGCTCTAGAACCTGCTTTTAGAATCAGATCATTAAAATGGAAGGGAATGGAGGGATACATGCTGCAGGGTGTAGTGCAGCTACAGAAAGTAGTCCCTAAAGAGAACTGCATTAGTTGAGACTCTCTATTCACTATTTTACCATCATCATCATCATCATCATTCCATATAAAACTCAGAAGACTCGTGTAGCTGCACTGGTGGGTTTGGATAGGAAATAAAACGTGGTTTATTTTATGTTGTAGTCATGGCGACCCCTTTGTAAATTTGATAAATTTGGTTGTAATGCACTATTTTACATTAAACTTGAATCTGAATTTATGTAGGTGTATACTACACTATGTTTTTAAATAATATTATAATATTAGTGTTTTTGTGAGCCTATAAACTCTCCCTGCCCAGATATGTAGCTTTCTATAATATAATATAATATAATATAATATAATTTATAAACAATAATAATATAATATAATATAATGTAATGTAATATAAATAAATACAACTATAACTCATATAAATCTACTGAATAAATCACAGTTACTATCAGAGGCCTGGCTGGAATGTCATACTGGAGCCAGAACGACAGTGGCTGTGAACACTAGGTGGCAGTACAGCACAGCACAGCAGGCATGCACACTATTATGAGGCCTCACAAGCCTTCAAGCAGCTCAACATAACACTGTAATCACACAGTTCTGACCAGTCTTCAGCATTATTTTGAGATTTTCAGAAATAGTAATGATGATATTTAGCCAGTTGTACAGTTTTAATGACGTAGCAGATTTAATAAACAGCTAAAAGCTCTGACCAGTCGAGGCCTGGACCCCACAGGACCGCTGAAGGTGTCCTGGGACACCTGCTCACTCTAAAATCAAGGCTATTAAAAGAGCTGATCCTGCTTGTGTTGGAGTAACTGTCTCTACCATCCAGAGAAGAAGATTTTGGATGAGCATTGCTGTGAGGATTTGATTGCATTCAGCGACAACAACTTCCCAACCCAAAAGTATTGGATGGAGCACCACCATTCATCATTCTTCCACTGCTCCACAGCTCAATGCTAGGGGGCTTTATACCCCTCTACTGGCCCATCCCTGACATTAGGCAGCATGGTGCCTCAGCATAGGTTCAAGAGTCCTATTCTATTGGCAGTACTTATTCTCTACAGGGACTAGACAAGCTGTGTGTGTGTGGGGGGGGGTATATTCGCACTGTTATCTGTGTCAGCAATGGGTGCAACTTAAAGTAGCAGAATGTGCTCATTAGATGGGGTGTCCACAAATATTTGTACATTGTAGTTCAGTGTAGAGACGTTTCTTGGAGCTCTTAAGGGAACCTGTAGGAACCTGCTTTCTCAGAGGGCGTGGGCTGCTTTAACACACCTTGACAATTACACGTCTCGGCGCCCTTCGCTGTACGGAATGGTTTGTCAGATCAGCCTTCAAGAAGTGACCTCATGTCCAGGTAATTAGAGCTTAACTACGATGGAACTGCCTCTGATGGACCTGCCAGTGATGGACCTGCCAGTGGTGGACCTGCCAGTGATGGACCTACACTTGTCTTTTGTCCTCATGTTCATGTGCATCTCCAAGGATCTCAGTTGGACAGTTGCAGAAATGGTTGCATCTCAGGTTGGATCACTAATCCTCCAAAGCTATGATTAGATGCCAAATCAGTGCCAAGCAAACCAATTTCGGAAAGCTTGCTGGGACACGTCCTCCACTGTTCTCCAGAGACAAACATACAGTGACTGGCTGGAGCTTGCAGTCACCGAAACCTTGAACTAGCTGGAACCAGGTTCTGTGGTCAGATTGGACCAAAAAAACATTTTACTCTAGAACATCTAGAATCTTCTAAGCCCCTGAGTACACCAGGGGCTGTCCAAATGCTTGTGGACTGCCCTTCTAATGAAAGCACCTACTGATTACTGATGCTGGGTTGGCCATCATCCTCAACCAGCACCCTCACCTCACTAACCCTTAGGTGGATTAACGCTCGCTCTGTGAGGAGCTTTTAGAGGTTCAGAGGTGTGGTTCCAAGCAGACCATAATAGACTGTTGTAATAAATACACTCTCTAAAGGGTTCTCACAAGTCCAAGAACCATCTCCATGCATATGGGTTCCAGCTCAAGACCAGCTGTCCAGCTTCTGGTGGTTTTTCAGAAGGTCTAAGCTTCTCAGAAGGTCTTTGATGGTCAAGGTGGTTGAAAAGCTGGTCATCCAAGTGAAAACATACCCTATACTGGTAAGCCAGCTGGTTCAACTGGTTAACATTAATTCACATGGGCTCCTGACCAGTATAGCATCTGTTCATTTGAGCCTGATGGACTAGCTGGACTATCAGCACGGCCAACTTGACCGACAAAGTGGTTGTATTTGGTCACACTTGGTCATGGTCATGTTGGTCGACCATTGTCACTAAATGCAATCAAATCCTCACAGCAATGCTCCTCCTAAATCTAGTAGAAGGTCTTCTTCCCTGGACAGTAGAGACGGTTACTCCAACAAAAGCAGGATTCAGACTCCCTTTAGTTGATTTCCAGAAGAAACGGTAAAGAATAGGTAGGTGTCCCAATACTTTTGTCCATGTATTGTATCTCTTAATGTATGAAGAGATTCGATAGGCCCAATTAGATCAAGGGGTTTATTAGGCAGTTGGTCCCTCTTTGCTGTAGCAACAGCCTGTAGCCTCTTCTGGGAAGCCTTTAGAATAGATGTTGGACCATTGCTATGAGGAGGATTTGATTGCATACAGCCACACAAGAGCATAAGTCAGGTCAGGTAATGGTGTTGGATGGTTAGGTCTGCCACTCCAGCTCAACCCAAAGGTATTAGATGGAGCTCCATCCATCCATCCCACCACAGAACACAGTTCCACTGCTCCATGGATGCAAGGGTGGCTGGTTGGATGGTTGGTTGGATGGATGGATGGATGGAGGATAAGGTAGGCTGGATAAGAACTCAATTCATAGGCAATGCAACACTAAATAGGCCCAGTGCTTAGTTAAAGGGGAATCTCACCTGGCTTCATAATTCAGTGTTGGAGACGGATACATTTAGTGTGGAGGTTTGGTGTAACATTTGGTGTGAAATTCATTGTACAGAAGCCCACCAATTCCTTCTTTACAGTGGTGGTGAATGGAACCAGGAGGCGGTCCCTGGAACTACAACACAGATATAGCCATTTTATTTGCTATCCAAACCCACCAGTGAACCTACAGAGGTCTTCTGAGCTTTATATGTGGCAGATCTGATCAAAATCTGTATTTCTATGGGACTATTTTTACCACACAACACCTTGGATGTATCCCTCCACCATAATAAGCATTTTAGAGCCAAACTCTTCTCAGAACTCTGGTAGAACAGTGTTGCAGGCATCAGGCAGCTTCTTCATCACCATTAGGTGGACTAACGCTCTGTGAGGAGCTTTTAGAGGTTCAGAGGTGTGGTTCCAAGCAGACCATAATAGACTGTTGTAATAAATACACTCTCTAAAGGGTTCTCACACAAGTCCAAGAACCATCTCCATGCATATGTGTTCCAGCTCAAGACCAGCTGTCCAGCTTCTGGTGTTTTTTCAGAAGGTCTAAGCTTCTCAGAAGGTCTTTGGTGGTCAAGAAGGTTGAAAAGCTGGTCATCCAAGTGAAAACCCTATACTGGTAAGCCAGCTGGTTCAACTGGTTAACATTAAATCACATGGGCTCCTGACCAGTATAGCATCTGTTCATTTGAGCCTGATGGACTAGCTGGACTATCAGCACGACCAACTTGACCAACAAAGTGGTTGTAACTGATCAAGCAAGTCGACCAAACGCTTGGTCATGGTCATGTTGGTCAACTAGCATGGTCAACCAGCTTGGTCACACTGGTGGACCAGCTAAACCATGGTCATGATGGTTGATCTGGTCAGTCATCTTAACCAGCTTAGCTCTTGATGGACTATCTGCATGAGCAACTTGTCCAAACTGGTTCTTAAGCTGGTCAAACTGATTAAAACACCTGGTCAGGCTGGTCATGTTGGTCGACAAGCATGGTCAGCCAGCTTGGTCACACTGGCGGATCATCTAAACCATCAGCCCTGGACTATCAGCACGACCAACTTCACCAACAAAGTGGTGGTAACTGGTCAAGCAAGTCGACCAAACGCTTGGTCATGGTCATGTTGATCGACTAGCATGGTCAACCAGCTTGGTCACACTGGTGGACCATCAAATATCAATGGAAAATATATCCTATACTCACCCGGCTAAACCCCTGACCAACACAGAGCCAGTGTCCATTTCAGCTTGATGGACTAGCTGGTCTACCAGCATAGAAGCATCTGGTCGATCTGTCTTTTAATTGACCAGCATGATCATGTTGGTCAACCAGCTTGGTCCATCAAACCAGCCATCAAACTATCAAACTATCAACGAAAAATATACCCTATACTCACCCGGCTAAACCCCTGACCAACACAGAGCCAGTTTCCATTTGAGCTTGATGGACTAGCTGGACTATCAGCTCGACCAACTTGACCAACAAGTGGTGGTAACTGGTCAAGCAACGCTTGGTCATGGTCATGTTGGTCGACTAGCATGGTCAACCAGCTTGACCATGCTAGTCAAACTATCAACGAAAAATATACTCTATACTCACCAGTGTCCATTTCAGCTTGATGGACTAGCTGGTCCACCAGCATAGAAGCATCGGGTTGAAATGTTCGGTCAAGCAGGTCGACCAGTTTGGTACAGCCCATCTTGACCATGATGTTGGTCAACCAGCTTGGTCCATCAAACCAGCCATCAAACCATCAAATGAAAATCAACACACCAGCATAGGGCTTGCTTAACCAGGCTGGTCATGACCAGCTTCTTGAAGACCAGCTAAACCATCAAAGGAAAACATTCTCTTTTAATAATAAAGGTGCTTCAGAAGGTTCTTTGATCAATTCCATAGAAGAACCACCTTTGATTCCATAAAGATCTAAAAGACGTAAAGGTCTAAAGTTGATGTGAAGGTTCTTTACACCCACATGTGTCTATCTTGGCGGAACCAAAGGTGGTTCTTGGTCTCTGTAGATGGACACAGAACTGGAAAGGGTAAAGGAGGAGGTTTTTATAAAGGTTCTATAAGGAACCTTAAAGAACCTCTAACAGTAAGTATCACTGGATGCCACTCTTTAGTACTTGAGCAGCTTACTGGTAGGGGTCAGTGGGGTATCCGTATTCAGAGAGTTAGCAGCCCCTCTCTCTCTCTCTCTCTCTCTCTCTCTCTCTTGACTTAGTGACAAACCTCAAAGCCTTTTGTTGCCATCTTAGCCAATAGAGGCAGATTACGACAGCGGCCAGTGGGCATATATAAAGGGGGGCTCTCCAGGCGCGTTTGTACACTTGTCAGTGACAACCCTAAAAAAAAGAAACACCCCCTCCAAAAGAGAGAGAGAGAGAGAGAGAGAGAGAGAGAGAAGCGTGACCATCAGCTCCATCCAGCTGCACAAGTATCAGAAACAACGAGAACCTGCATCCATCCAGAGCTTCATCCACTGTGATGCACTGAAGGTTCCTCCTCCAACTCCTCCTGGACTCCTCCTGGACTCTCGTCGCTTTTGTTTGACCTCCATCCTGGTTGGTTATGGAGACTCACACTTGAGAGCAGGAGAGCGTTTCAGCCAGGCTTTTCGAGGACCCTCCTCCTCCTCCTTCTTCATCTTCTCCTCCTTCTTCTCCTCCTCCTCCTCCTCCTCCTCCTCTTTCTCCTTCTCCGTCTCCTTCTCCTTCTCCATCAGCTCCGACCCAAAGCCCGGAGGTCTGCTCTGGTACCGGGGAGCCTCGGCTGGAGGAACCACAGCCCATCGCCATGGCGAGGTACAACTTTCTGCTGTGTCTCACAGTTCTGGTCGGGTTGGAGCTCTCCGGCAGCGACGAGCCGGACTTCTCCATCCCCCCTCTCCGGGACTCGGATCTAGACCTCCACCACCACCCTGACACGGACCCGGACGCCCGGCTCTCCCTTATCGAGGTGGAGGACTCCGGCGCCCGCGAGTGCTCCGCGTGCGTGTGGCGCGAGCAGAGCAAAGTGCTGCGTCTGGAGACCATCAAGTCCCAGATCCTCAGCAAGCTGCGGCTCAAGCAGGCGCCCAACATCAGCCGCGAGGTGGTCAACCAGCTGCTGCCCAAGGCGCCCCCTCTGCAGCAGCTCCTGGACCAGCACGACTTCCAGGGGGACGCGTCCCCGCACGACGAGTTCGTGGAGGCGGACGAGTACCACGCCACCACCGAGTCGGTCATCACCATGGCCTCCGAGCGTAAGTGGCTGTAGCCTGGCTTGTAGTCCTCGGGGAAACTTTGCGCGTGTGTTGTGAAACTTCGTCTCGTGCTGCTCGTGTCTCTGCAGACTTTGTGTTTTTCGCTGTTTTTGCACGTACTAAAGAGTTTGGCCTCACTGCTGAGCGCGAGCCTCTGGTGCAAGGTCACTCATTGGTCTCGGGGCTTGGCTCTGCTGTCTTTGCATCACTGATTGCTTTACTTACTCTGTCTCAGTCCCTGCTGAATCTGCACTGTGTGCTTTATTAGTTCAGCTTATTGTGTGTCCCTGGTGAAACGTCACTTGCTAGATGTTTGACTTAGCTTATTGTGTCACTTTTTTGGCGTTGTAATGTTGTAGTTTGCTGTGTGTCCCGGTGTAACATCACTATTTTGTGTATTTAATTAGTTTACTGTGTGTCCCCGGTGTAACATCACTTAGCTGTACTAAATGTGTCCCCGGTGTAACATCACTATTTTGTGTATTTAATTAGTTTACTGTGTGTCCACCGGTGTAACATCACTATTTTGTGTATTTAATTAGTTTACTGTGTCCCCGGTGTAACATCACTTAGATGTACTAAGTGTGTCCCTGGTGAAACGTCACTTGCTAGATGTTTGACTATGCTTACTGTGTGTCACTTTTTGGCGAAACGTTGTAGTTTACTCTGTGTCCTTGAGGAAACATCACTTTTTTGTGTATTTAAGTCATTAGCTGTGTCCCTGGTGAAACAAACTTTCTAGATGTTTGACTTAGTCTCTTGTGTGTCACTTTTTGGTGAAACATTTACTGTGAGACGTTGTAGATTACTGTGTGTCCCCGGTGTAACATCACTTTTTCGTGTAAGCTGTACTAAGTAAGTCCCTGGTGAAACATCACTTGCTAGATTTTTGACTTAGCATATTGTGTCAATTTTTATGGCGAAACGTTTTTAATTAGTTTACTGTGTGTCCTTGTGGAAACATCACTATTTTGTGTATTTAATTAGTTTACTGTGTCCCCGCTGTAACATCACTTTTTAAGCTGTACTAAGTGTGTCCCTGGTGAAACGTCACTTGCTAGATTTTGAACTTAGCTGTGTATGTCACTTTTTTGGCCAAATGTTGTAGTTTACTGTGTGTCCTTGGGGAAACATCACTTTCTAGATGTTTGACTTAGTCTCTTGTGTGTCACTTTTTGGTGAAAATTTACTGTGAGACATTGTAGATTACTGTGTGTCCCTGGTGTAACATCACTTTTTATTGTTTGCACTTAGCTGTACTAAGTGTGTCCCTGGTGAAACGTCACTCTATAGTTTCGTACTCAGCGTCACTGGTGAAACACAGTGGTTTTGGTTAGTTTAGTTTAATGTGTGTCCCTGGTAAGACACCTTTGTTGAATGGGCGTCCTTGATGAAACATCACTTTTTAGTGTTTATACTTAGTTTACTTCATGTCCCTGGTGAAACATCTCTTTTGCTCACTGTGTGTCCCTTGTGAAATGTCACTTTTCAGTTTCATACTTATTGGAAAAACATTGCTTTTTACTGTCTGTCACTTTTTAGTGTTTGTATTTAGCTTACCTTGTGTCCTCGGTGTAACATCAGTTTTTAGTGTCCCTTGTCACTTTTTAGTTTCCTACTTAGTGTCACTGGTGTGTCCCTGGTGTAATGTCATGTTTTATAGTTTGACTTAGTTTACAGTGTGTCCCTGGTGTAACATCACTTTTTAGTGTCTCTGCTTAGCATACCGCAAGTCCCTGGTGTGACGTCACTTCTGCGTGTCATTGCTTAGCTTAACCTTCATTCTTTAGCATCACAGCTTACAGTGAGTTCACTGTTCTCGGACGAAGCCTCCTGTCTTGCTTCTGGCTGTGTCCATCATGAGGTTGAAGCTGAAGCTGAGCCTCTGTTGCTAGCTTTCAGCTTTATTACATTGAATTGCTTGTTCTCGTATCTGTGAGCGAACAGAAATGGCTCAGGGCTTCGTCTGCAAGTCATCAGTGTGACGTATTTGTGGAACACCTTGGGAAGTTTAGGAAAATCACACCGCATTAACATTACCTCTCTGTTCAGCTGATCTAACGCCGCGGCTATTGTCTCGAGCGTTTAGCAGGCCGCATCATGTGTTCCGTACCGGCTTGTGCCCGTTTTTTTGGGGGAGTGGTGTGTCATAAATCAATAATGATAATGTAATTAAAATCACGGCAGGCAGATGCACTTGAATGAACCACAGAGAGCCCGAGTTCTGGCCTACTCTCTAACCCAACCTCCCCCAACCAGTCCAGTAAAAGAAAGCGATTGTGGAAATGGGAGCAGGTTCTCAGTGCATCAAATGCCCTTATTTTCCTCAATCCCAGCTCTGGAAATAAGAGGCGATATTAAGGCAGATAGGCCATCTAATGACAGAATGGCCCTAAAAATCACGAGCAGCTGTGTTAGAGCAGCGCTTTAGAGACGGGCCCTAACCGGCTCCCCCGCTGTCAGGCTCACTGAGAAAAAGTGTGTCCAAAAAAAGATGCTATTGTTCCCCTCTCTCCTCCTCCTCCTCCTTCTCCTCCCCAACACCCTCCTCCTCCTCCTTGCAGCAGTCCCTCACGACCGCACTTGCCTTTTAAATGCGAAGTTTATAGGCACAGCTCTAGTTTTTTTTTTCTCTCTTTTTTTTGCCTCCTCCATCGAGGGGGACACAAAGCCCCGTGGAACAGTTGGGGTCGAGGGGAGTGTGTGACCTTTCCGCTAAGAATCGCTGGGGTTCAACAACATTTACACACGTAATGTATTCCGCACAAGGCGGACGAAAAGCCGAGCAAATAATCCGTTTTTTCTTTTGGGGAGCAGGAGCCGAACAAAGATAGGTTTGTGTTCCCCTAAAACTAACCTCTTCGTTGATTGTCACACAGCCCACGTCGTTGGCCATCCCCGCAGGCATAATGAACAGCAGCTCAACAGCCTGCCCCTGCAGCCTGCAAAGCAACAGCTACTATTATATATATATATATATATATATATATATATATATATATATATATATATATATTTGTTTATAAACGGAAACTTTACAGGAGAAGGAAAAAACCTTCTGAACTTTCAATGGAAGTCAATGTAAAAATCTTTTATTCCAAGTCATTTTGGAGCATTTCCATTGGTCCGTTCATCATGAAATTGGGAAACAATGTAAGAAACAACTGTCAGATTCACATTATGTTGAAAAGTGAAAAACGCCAAAAATGGACATGTGCATCTACGCTGTCATGCAAAAAACCTGTATCTTATTTGTTTACTTTTTGATATAATGCGAATCTGGCAGTTGTTCTTTATATTGTATCAGAATTTCATGATGAATGGACCAATAGAAATGCTCCACAATTGCTAAAATATTCTGACATTGATTTCCTTTTTTCTTCTCCTGTAAAGCTGCTGTTTTGGAGATACAAGGTTTTTGCGTGATAGCAACTATATTTACCTATAGATTTTGGAAATGACCTGACCTAGTCGTCTAGGACGTCACAGTTTGATTCTGGTCAAAGTGTCTCAGATTCTTATGCTTGTCCATTTCTCCTACAATGATTCTGATATCAATGTGCGATATAATATGCGTGCAAAAGTTTGGGCAGATAACAAATATAATTGAGTATTAGCAAACACAGCCTCTGTTCTCAACGAATCCTAATGCACAGTAAATCTGTCTTTCATACCATTCAAAATAACACCTAAATCTCCAAACTGTGCAAAAGTTTAGACACCAAGTGTCGCAAAATTCCAATTTCTAGCAAATCAGGTATTGTCTTGACACTCATCCACCATGGGCTCCTCTGAACTGCTGTCTAAAGTTCGGAAAATGAACCAAGTCGATGCTCACAAAGAAGGGGAATCCTATGAGAAGATATATAATGGTGTTTATTTCAGTTTCTACGGTGCAGAACTGTTAAAGTCTCTGAGAGAATTGCTCATATGCTGGTAAGACAGGCAAAGCAGTACCCCTATATGGCTGCCAAGCACCTGCATTCAGTTTTAGCTGAGTCAGGAGTGTAGTACATGAACATAAACTTTATGGAAGAGTCATAGGAAAGAAACCTTAACAGTGACCTCAACAGGCCACAAACCTCAGAGCTTGCAATATGCTGCAGAACACCTAGAGAAGTGCTGTGGACTCAGGGTCATGGACTCAGGGTCATGGCAATATTGCATGAGGTGGAGGGATGAATGGACTGCATGAAATATCAGAAGCAAATCCTGGATGCAAATGTCAAACCATCTGCTAAGAGGCTGCAGCTGGAAAGAGGATGGCTTCTACAACAGGATAATGATCCACAACCATGATGGACTACCTGAAGTCACACAATCCGAAGCTTTTGGAATGGCCCTCACAGTCCCCTGAGCTAAACATGATGGTAACAAAGTGGGTGTTAACCTAGTGACTCTGTAGGGTGCCTAAAATGTCATATGGGGCAATGTCAGTGGTGGTTATGGAGGCCCACTGCCCTGCACATTTATGCTACCCCTTCTTTAACACGGCTCAAGTGTGATGAGTTCAGGACAGTGGTGGACAGTGGGCCTCCAGACCTGGTATAGAACCTTTGGACCTCTCTGGAGCAGATAAACATCATGACCCTATTGGCCTACTGGCCATGCTGCCTAATAATGCCAGGCGTGGGCTAGTAGCCCCCCAGCATTGAGGAGCTGTGGAGCAGTGGAAGAACTGTGTTCTCTGGAATGATGGTGGAGGAGCTCCATCCAGTACTTTTGGATAAGACAGGATGGGTTGGAGAGCTGGGGATGAGGTGGGGCAGTGATTATCCAAAATCCTAACTTGACTAACAGTCTTGTTGCGGGATGCAATCAAATCCTTACAGCAATGCGTCTCCAAAATCTAGTAGAAAGCCTTCTTCTCTGGACAGTAGAGACAAAAAAAGTTACTCCAACTTTTTTTATCCCTCGATTTCAAAAGAAACAATGACTGAACAGGTGTCCCAATACTTTTGACCAAATTTAGTGTCTTGAATAATCTTCTGCATCTTCTGCATCCTCCTCCTCTCGCCCTCAGCGTCGCTCTCTCTCTTTTTCATCTCCTCTCCTTTCCTTCATCTTTCCTCCTCCTCCTCCTCCTCCCCCTGCTCCTGCCTCCTTCCCTTTTCTCACTCTCGCGCTCGTCCCCCCTCTCCTCCTCTCATGCTGAGAGAAGGACTGCATCGCTCTTGCCTGTGGCGTCGTAATGGATCCCACAGGAGCGCCAACCGGAAAAAGAGAGAGAGAAAACTTCAAACATTTTTCCCTGCTCGCCCCGCCGGAGATATGCCTCTCATGCGCCTTTGATGCCGCCTGAGGCGTCCTGCTGAACCTGCAAACTGGACGCTTTCCTTTTTTCTTTTTTCTACCTGCGAGCAGCTGCAGAGGGGGTTCACTGGGTTTATGCTCTCCTATTTATTAATTAATATCGCAGTGCAGTGCCTTATGTTCTAGCTGGGCCCGCCTGAGCGCAGCCTCCCTAAAACTCTCTGCAACTGTAATCGAGGCCAGGTACACTATTTGGACAAAAGTATTGGGACACCTGCTTGTTTAATGTTTTCTCCTGAAATCAAGGATATTAAAAAGGGGTTATGCTGCTTCTGTTGGAGTCTAGGCTAGATTTTGGAGGGGCATTGCTTTGAGGATTTGATTGCATTCAGTGACAAGAGCGTTCAGGATGTTGGATGAGATGATCAACACCTCAGCACAGCACCTCTATCATCCCCATGTAGCCCCAACTCATCCCAAAAGTACTGGATGGAGCACCACCATCTATCACATTCCAGAAAACACAGTCCTTCCACTGCTCCACAGCTCCTCAATGCTGGGGGGCTTTATTATACCCCTCTACTAGCCCACGCCTGGCATTATTAGGCAGCATGGAGCCAATAGCTTCATGATGTTTGATGATCTGCTCCAGAGAGTCCTATTCTATTGGCAGTACTTCTCTACAGTACTTCTCTACAGGGACTAGACAAGCTGTGTTCATGCATTTGCATGTCTGTGTCAGCAATGGCTGCAACCTAAAATAGCTGAATTCAATCATTAGAAGGGGTGTCCACAAATATTTGGACAAGGTATTCCATCAATGTGACGGATCGTTAAACCTGCTAAGGAACCATTTAAGCATCCAAATGTTCTTTCAGACTACCTTCACTAAAGAACCTTTAAAGAACCCTTTTTAAGAGTGTAGTCATACCCCCTGTTGAGTGTTTTCCCACACTGACACTGGCGTAACCGTCTAAGTGTTAGCTCTGTCTTCCGAAGCTTGCCGGTTCCATCCTCTGGTGATGCCACAGCCATTCGTGTCCAGGTGTCTCAGAGAACATAACATCTAGATAATGGGTGGAAATGGCTAAAAATGGGGGAAAACTCTGGAGCATTTTGTGTGTGTGTGTGTGTGTGTGTGTGTGTGTGTGTGTCAGTTTTTCTACAATTTCAGGGCAAAAGTATCATTGTAGGCCTAATTTACAATATAGGGACCACACAAATTGGTCTGATGTTTGTAAAGTGCTAGAAATTTCACATTATATATAGGTATATATAATATATAGATAACATATATGTACTTATATATACATGTAATATATATAGGATGTGTTATATATATGTACTTACAGATACATAACATGTAAATTGTGTTATTGGTATGTATATATATATATATATAGGTTATATATAAGATATATAGGTTGTACATAGGTTGTACATAGACACACATAGACACACTATATATGTGTATCATTCTTACATATAGGCACATATATATTATACATATGGGATACATTGATTAAACAGAGGTAATACATATGGGTTAGTAGTGTTATTACATATAGGCACTTACATATACATTATATATGTGGGTTGTATTATTTATATAATAATACATATATATGTATTTTTGTAATCATTTACCTGTATATACACATATATATGTAATACATATGGGTTGTAGTGTTATTACATAAAGGTATCTATACATATAGGAGACATACGGACATTGTATAAAGGCAAACCTGTGTGCAGGTTGGTCAGTTGTCTCAGTGCTTGTGCTTGAGGCCACCGTGGGGGCTGACCCCTTGGAGCCCTCATTTGTCACCTGTCCACATATTTAAACCAGACCTTCCTCCCTCATCAATGCCCCCCTCTAACAATCACTGGCTTTTGAGAACGTTTGTCAGTAATTTGTCAGCCCTCCTTCTCCTGCCTGTTCCTGCTCTTGTTCATTTTTTAGGGATCAGTCCATCTTACTGCAATTTAACTATACCAGTGGTCAGTGGTCATTCGTGCTGGCTGAGGCTGCAGGCCAAGAAGTGCTGCTTGTGGTTTAGGGTGGACGATCAATTCAGATCAGTTTGAATGTGGATTACGGTTGGTTTTACCTTCTTTACCTTCACCCATTCTGGTGGTCACTGTGGTCAGGAACACATCGAACCTGGAACATCTTGAAGTGCAGTTTCTAAATTCATTATTTTTGCTGGTTCAGATCATTTGTGGTATTTAAGGCTTTTGCTGGCTCTTGAGAACAGTCTTACACACCCAGCACTAACCCCCCCCCCCCACACACACACACACACACACACACATACATATATACGCACAGCAAGAACTAATACATTCACTGAGTCACAGTGGAGAAAAAGCCCCCTATTGACAAGCGGGGTCACAGAGTTCACAGCAATGTGATATATCGGATGAGGAGCCAATTAACCTCTTCAGGTCTCTTTCTTTGGCCGCAAAAGAGAGCTGGTAGTAGATTAAACAACACAACCCCACCCCCACTCGCCCCTCTTCCACAGAATATACACCTAAGACGTCAAACACACACTCACTCACAACATCCACCCACCAACCACTCCCACCCCCTCTCCCCCCCAAAAAAGACACAAGTCTTTTATAGTGTTGACCCTATAAAAGGGTCATTTCCTGAAGGTGCAGGAGCCATAAACGTTAAAGACGGGAGAGCGGCAGAAAAGACAAGACGGCCGTCCGACGGCGGGAGGACCGTGCGAGAAGCCGTCGGCTTTATACATGCAACGTCGGACAGTAACACCTGCGTCCGAGATCGTTTTCAGCGATTCCCGTCCAGGAGGGAGGGAGGAGGGAGAGTGGAGAGAGGGAGGGGGTTGGGGGGGTGAGGGGGGTCAGCAAACATGTGTGGACGCTTTTGTCATTTGTCTGTTTTGTTTAAAAAGGGATAAAAAGCGAGGACAGCGGGGCTGTAGAAATAGCACAACATGCTGTCAATTTTATGGCTAATAAACTTTCAAAGAGACCAAAGTCCATTAATACCCGAGGCAAAATTTCACCAGCCCTCTCAGGAATCTCGCTCTCTCCTCCCTCTCGTCCCTCTCTTCCCACGGTCTCGCTCTCTCTCTCCCTCCTGAAAAAGTGGTCCCGCTCATTTCAGGGACACTTAACCCCTAACAGGCATCATCTGAACCCGTGTGCTGTCCACACAAACACAAATGTACAGTCATTCAAACAAATGAGGACAACCACCGACATTCTGACCACATTTAAACATCAGGACGTTTGATCTTCATGTGATCTTCATGTGATCTAACTAAACTCACACACCTGAAGAAACGTCTTTAATCATCAGTTATAAAATAGAATTAATAGAAATGTAAGGAAGAAATTCGACCCACATTTCTCACCCCTTCAGATGTGTAGAATTAGACTCAGGAGCAGAACATCAGTTGCAGATGATCAGACCATGGTTGGAGAGGATTATTCTGGAGGAGTCTGGAGTCTTATTTTATCCTCAGACATTTAGTCTGGTCTGATCTTGATGGTTGAAGTGAGGGGTGAAGAAGATCACCATCATGGCCAGATCCAGAGAGCTCTCTGAGGCCTTCAGAAAGAAGGGTGGAGATGTTGTAGTGGAGTCTGAGAAGGGGGTTAAAAAGATCTCAGAACAGTTAGAGATCAGCCGCTGTTCCACCGTCCACTAAATCATTTATAAGTGGAACAGCTGACCAGCATGACCAGATCAGACCGTCCAACAATCTCCAACAATCTCATCACAGTGGAGCTCTCACCACAGCTGATACTGAAGTACAGCATCTATCATCAGAATCTATCTACATATCTATCTGTCTGTTTATATATCTGTCTATCTATCTCGGTCTATATATCTGTATGTCTATATATCTATCTGTCTGTCTGCCTGTCTATCTATCTATCTGTTTATATATCTGTCTATCTATCTCTGTCTATGTATCTGTATGTCTATCTATCTGACTATCTATCTATCTATCTGTCTGTCTGCCTGTCTATCTATCTATCTATCTATCTATCTATCTATCTATCTATCTATCTGACTATCTATCTATCTATCTATCTATCTATCTATCTGACTATCTATCTGTCTATCTATCTTGGCAAGTACATTGATCTTAATGTACTGTTTGTACTATTCCTATTTTTTTGTCTTTTTGCGTTCGCATTTGAGCATTATTGATGAAGAGGCCTCTGTCATCTTTTTTTAATTAAAGATGCTTTTCTGAGCAGTTTGTTTTCTGCAGTGCATGCGAATGCGTACATTTGTGGAAGTACCTCCAGTTGGGATTTGGCCCGATTTCCAGAGGCTATTGTGGAGATTTTGGACTCTGTGTTCCGGCTAGAACGATGTGGGTCAGAAGAGGCATGTGGAGATCGAATGAACATGAGCTGTATCACAGAGGCTGTACTGTAGTGAAAGTACGGCATCTGTATCACCGTATCGCAAAGGCTTGACAGAACCAGAAGAGGTCCTTCTTGGTATCATGTACAGAGCCCTATTTGCTACCTTTATATTTAAGACTGCAACCTCTACAGGGTTCAAGCTCTTGTATTCGGACCCAGCAAATAGTGGCTAACTTGATTCGGGCCATAGAGAAGGTCTGGATTAGCCACAGGTTAGGTTCTAGACTGTGTGACTAGTTGCAAGATGGGCACAGGCTTTATAAAACCCCACAGTCAAAGCCAGCCAGGAGCAACAAGCAGCCCCGGCCGTCTCCTAAAGGGGCCGAGATCAGGGCCGCTTTTTATCACGGGCCTCTTTTATAGGCCCGCGTTAAAGAGTCAAAACAGATGTCAGCCCTCGCTAATAAAGGAAATAATTATTCTGCTGCCCCTCCACTAATTAAGCACTTTGTCAGAACGAGGGCGGAACGAAGGGAGGAAAAAAAAACAATAAAAATCACCGAGCACGTTATTACCACCATGCTGACTGCGGACGTGAGCTCGTTTATTAAAAACGCCCATTCATAGAATCTAAAAGGCTCAATCAGTGGCAGCCAGCACAGCTGAATCATTCTGGCCCGCCGCTAAGAGCCCAGATACGCCGGAAAAGAAGTCAAGATTCTGCCGCTGGATATACATGAAAAATTAATAAGGATCTTAAGTGTTCTGAGAGCGGCTTCCCACCAAGGAGGCACACTTCCTCTCCCATTTAACGTCAGCCGTGGTGTTCATTAGGGACGGCGGTTTATCCGTTGCCAAAAGCACATTTGGATGAGGGCCACGGTCAGCGCTGTTAAGAAGGACAAGCTACTCAGCCAGAACAACTGAAAGAAGGAATCTGTAAACAGTCATGTGTGCATCTTCTACAGCTGTTCCTACAAAGGTTCCTCAATGGTTCTGGAGTTGGACCTACTATACAGTAGGGCTGGGTGATATGGTAAAAATACTACATCACGATATTGATATATGACTTTTTTGCGATATGTTATGTGATATTTATCACGATACATGTGATCACAGACTAAAAACATCAGTAGCAACAGATTCTTATAACCTGCTATATAAGAACCTACCTATAACCCACCTCAGATCCTCTCCTGTACTGAATTCAGTGATTTCTACTCATCATCTGCTGCTCTTCATCTAATGAACCCAGTCTAATTACACTGTTAGTAATGAAACCTGCAGCTGATCAGTGTTTATTAAGCAGTAATAACAGTCTCCTCCATATGATTAGAAAAGCTTACTGTCTATCACCATAACAAAATTCATCACGATACAATAAAATATCGTCATATTGCCCAGCTCTACTATACAGTCAGTTAGTCTGAGGTCATTTGATATTTGTAGGATATGATATTTAATCTTAATTACATACTTATTTTGGTTACGCATTATTTTACAGTGAGAAAATCATTTTTGCAACTCTTACATTTTGAAAAAAGCAGGAAATCCGGGTCTAAAATGATGTAAATACTGAATCACTGTGGCTAGAGTTAGCTTAAGCAAGCTAGCTAAAGCGCAACAGTAAACACGGTAATACCAGATAATCACATACCTACAAGCGATGCAAACTGAGTAGCAGCTGTTTAGCAGCAGCTAACCAAACAGTTAGCAAGCTAGCGTACTTGCTATAGCTATAAACAGTAGCAGCGTAGCAGTAGCATTTCCACTCTCTCTCTCTCTTTGCCAATTACTTGTATGAAATTTAGAGGCATTTAAACGTTATTCCTGCAGAAAAAAAAAACATCGCTAACAATGTCGTCATCTAGAGCAGAAATGCGCAATACAAAATACGCAGAAGTGGCCGATATTTTAACTGCAGTTAGGCCCCTAACAATGGCCGTCCCCAAATATCGGCCACTTCTGCGTATTTTGTATTGCGCATTTCTTGCGCATTAATGTATGTGATTATCTGGTATAACCGTGTTTACTGTTGCGCTTTAGCTAGCTTGCTTAAGCTAACTCTAGCCACAGTGATTCAGTATTTACATCATTTGAGACCCTGATTTCCTGCTATGCAGTCAGTTCAGTGGCCTGTAATACAGTCCATCGAACTGACCGAACATGCATAGCATGCTAGTCGGGGGAGACATGGGGTTGAAGGGCTGAAGCTAAATGTAGCATTTCCATCGTTCTGGATCGTCATTGCTGGTTATATGAGGTAGCGCTTTTTCAGCAGGTTGCTCTGCCAAAGCAGTAGACGTCCTTACATGTAAAATGTCTTAGGGAGGAAGACTTTAGTGTAAAACTGCTAATCGCAGCTAATTCTACGGTAACAAGTGCATTTCAGCATTTATTTATTTTTCATCAGTTTTCTTATAAAATGTTTTTTTGTGTTTTACAGTATTTAACGCTGTGCAGGAACAGTCCGATGTTATATAGAACCTGTGCTGGAAACAGTATTTAACGCTGTGCAGGAACAGTCCGATGTTATATAGAACCTGTGCTGGAAACAGTATTTAACGCTGTACAGGAACAGTCCGATGTTATATAGAACCTGTGCTGGAAACAGTATTTAACGCTGTACAGGAACAGTCCGATGTTATATAGAACCTGTGCTGGAAACAGTATTTAACGCTGTACAGGAACAGTCCGATGTTATATAGAACCTGTGCTGGAAACAGTATTTAACGCTGTGCAGGAACAGTCCGATGTTATATAGAACCTGTGCTGGAAACAGTATTTAACGCTGTGCAGGAACAGTCCGATGTTATATAGAACCTGTGCTGGAAACAGTATTTAACGCTGTGCAGGAACAGTCCGATGTTATATAGAACCTGTGCTGGAAACAGTATTTAACGCTGTGCAGGAACAGTCCGATGTTATATAGAACCTGTGCTGGAAACAGTATTTAACGCTGTGCAGGAACAGTCCGATGTTATATAGAACCTGTGCTGGAAACAGTATTTAACGCTGTGCAGGAACAGTCCGATGTTATATAGAACCTGTGCTGGAAACAGTATTTAACGCTGTGCAGGAACAGTCCGATGTTATATAGAACCTGTGCTGGAAACGACTGAAAGAATTTCAACCCATTTCTCAACGTTTTAAGTAGAAATAGTTCATACACTACAGAGCCAGTGGAACCATTTTCTTGGGTATATGAATCTTCTTTATGATGAAAAACCAAAGAAGCCAAAAGATAAGCCAAAGAGCCAATTTTCAGGACTATACCCTGATACTATACACTTCTTCAGTACCTCGTTTTGGAATCACGTTGGGTTCTGTATAGTACCAAATGAGGTTCTATGACTTTGTAACAACAGGAAAAAAAACATTTAGGACCTGCATTCAAATCAAGTTGGGTTCTGTATGGTACCAAAAGAGGGTTCTGTGGCCTTTTAACAACAGAAAAAAACCATTATGGTGCTACATTCAAAAAAGGGTTCTATATAGTACCAAAAGTTTTCATATAAAATGTTTTTTTGTGTTTTACAGTATTTAGTTTTACATTTACATGTTTTTTTGTATTTTATTCATGATACTATTCTGTGTTCTAATGATTCATATAATTAAGATTTGATATCTGATGTGTGTTTCTTTAGTTTATTATGAAATATTCAAGGCTAACGTTGCTAACAAACACTGGACTTGGACTGTGACCAATCTCATCTCTGTAAACACATGATACAATCTTCCTTTTGAGGCTCAGAAATCTTTTGAAAAGCTCTGTAAACAAGTTTTTTGCAGAAAATGATCCAGTTAATTGTCTGGATAGACATGGATTCAGGCTAAATTGGACAGATTACTCCAAATAGCTGTTTATTTTTGAGTTCACACACTAAAGTAAATCACATTTGTCTTTGCCAAACTAATGAATACCTGGATGTGTTTGGAGAGACGAACTAAGAGACTGGCGTGAGTTTGCAGCGATGAGATTGGTGACAGTCCAAGTCCAGTGTTTGTTAGCAGTGTTAGCCTAGCATCTCCCTTTGTAAACTAAAGAAGCACACGTCAGATACCAAACATGTCTCGGGTGATTGACTGCATCTGGGCTTAGCGATCAATCGTGTTCAATTTTTTCATCAAACTATTCCTTTAAGCTTTTGCCTTATCTTTAGAAGATTCCACGTCCAATCTCGGCTTTGCTGTGACCTAAAAAGTTGATAATTATCAGTGATATTTTTTTCTGCTTATAAATAATAACTGATTCTTTAGTCCGACCCTTTATGAAATCATTCTTCAGAGGTTTAAAAAGGTCTTATTTATTGAAAAATTGCTCTTTAAAAGAACAATCCACTGAAAGCTTCATTAAAGAGACAAATTCTGCATATCAATGCTTTTTGCCATCCAGATCACTGGGAATTCCATGTGGACCATTCCCTTCATGAGCAGTCAGGACCAGTAAGGCCTATAATTATTATCTGACAAGCGGGAGATGAAGCAATTCCTGCCAAATATACGCCATCGCATACGAGCGTGGGAGAGGTAATGAAGACAAGGGAATAAGGGAATAGGACAAGGAGAGCGGAAAGGTCACGCAATATGCCCTCACTCACTGTCAGTCATTTCCAGCAAAATAAAGATGAAATAAATTCATCTTTATTCATGTCATCACACAAAAAACACTAATGACATGAATAAAGATTAATTTCTTTCATGAATTATTTATTTGGACACAGATTGCCATTTAAATGTAGTGCACTGCTGTGGTTGGCTGAGGCTCTGAGGTCCACTGTGTGAACGTAAACATGTGCATGAAAGTGGGGCAGCACCCGGACCCAGCGGGAAGCGCTATCCAGCGTTTTTGGAGGAGTTTAGAATAGTATAATAAATATTTAACGCTGTGCAGGAACAGTCCGATGTTGAAAAAAAGACTGGAAGAACTTCAACCCATTTGTTAATGTTTTAAGTAGAAAATTGGGTTCTTCGAGGGTTCTTTAGTAAAGCAAATGGTTATACATATCACTATAGAGCCATTGGAACCATTTTCTTGGGTATATGAATGTTCTTTATGATGAAAAACCTCTCGTTTATATTTCTTTAAAAATGTTTCTGGGTTCCACTATTGTTTATAAGCCAAAGAAAACCTTTTTTCAGGACTATACCCTGATACTATACACTTCTTCAGAACCTCGTTTTGCTTGAGTGTACACAGTCAGTTTAGTCAATGATAAGAACATTCTCAAAGTTAAAAGAACGTATTATAAAGGTTCTAAAGCAATTACAGGTTCTTAATTAAGCCATACAGCTTTAACGTTAAAAAGTTTTTTGGTGCTACATTTGAATCTAAAAAGTTATTTGTAGAACCAAATCTAAGGTTCTAGGACTTTGTTATAACATAACATAAGCATTATGGTCCTACATTGGGATCAAACTGGGTTCTGTATAGTACCAAATAAGGTTCTATGACTTTTTAACAAGAGAAAAAAACATTATGGTTCTACATTGGAATCAAACTGGGTTCTGTGTAGTACCAAATAAGGTTCTATTACTTTGTAACAACAGAAAAAAATAGGCGCTACTTACATAAAAAAAAAAATACTTCTGTATAGTAACAAATAAGGTTCTATGGCTTTGTTGTAACAAAAAAACATTATGGTTCTACATTGGAATCAAAGTGGGTTCTGTATAGTACCAAATAACATTCTATGACTTTGTAACAACAGAAAAAACTATTATTGTGATACTTTCGAATCAAAAAGGGTTCTAAATAGCACCAAATGAGGTTCTATGACCTTTCAACAACAGAAAAAAAACATTATGGTGCTACATTCAAAAAAGGGTTCTATATAGTACCAAAAGTTTATGTATGTTGATTAGAAGGGAAACTATTGGAGCTTAAACTTTTGAATAAAGATCAGTTGATTATTCAGGTGTAAGAAAATAAATGACAGATCAAAGTATCGCAATTTTATGTTTAGCGATACTGTATGGATTCTCAGAAACACAGTATTGATTATCAATGAATAGTTTAGATATAAAAATTGGTGACGACGGTGGTTCATTTAGTGTTGTGTTTAAACCCTGACCACTAGAGAGCAGTGTTGTTCTCAGTATTCAGATCCCACTGTTCTGATTGGATAAAAAGTCAATACGTTAAATCGTGACCCCTGTATCGTTTTGCCAGATTCTCGACACTACAGAGCTCTCTTAGTCGGTCACCTATGCAGCACACCTGTGAGCTCCGTACTTCATCAGATTGTCTTTCCTATGGCTTTTGCTGCTACTGAGATGGGCTGAATCTCAAATAGCTCCCTACTCCCTGCGTAGTGCATACGTCACGGGTTGCAAAAATAGGGCTTTTGTACCAAAACACTGCGTCACACGTGTAACAAAGAGCCCTTTGTGATCCGGTTCATGTGCACAGATGCCTACTGGATGGCTACATGTAGTGCACTGTTTGCTTCCAGGACGGAGTACAGAGTGCACTAGGGAGCAGGGAGCCATATGGGATTAAGCCATAGTTGGATATTTGCGATGCACTGGGTTTGTTCATGTGACATTTATTGATTTGGACAGATAGGGATCTCCCACCCACAGCAGTGAGAACCTACAAGGCAGAACGACTGATCTGAGCAAAAAATCGGAATCGAGGAAATAAATAAAAATTAAATTTGCAACCTGATGCAAACTTTTTTTAAATGCAGGTTGTTGTTTTTTTACACCATCCCAAAGATCAGACGTTCCCATACTGGTGACAACAGCAGCAGCATGACTACAGTGAGCTATAATGATGTAATAGCCCTGACCACTCTGCGCTGCTGTGGAAAACGCAGTAATCCGTAGCGAATTCAGACGTGTATAAACGCATAAAGCCCATTTAACAATGCATTTAGGCAGCTTTTCAGAGCTTGTATGTTAAATAATAGATCCGCTCCCTCGCCACAGAGTCAAGCTGTGCGATATTACAGCCTGCCTCCGCCTTCCCCCATGCGCACTGTCACTCTATCTAATGGACCTTAACCCCGTGTGAGCTTAATATACGTCTATATTTGTTCCACGTCATGCAGATGTAGGGAATCATCATGACTGAGTGGAAAAAAGAGAGCATGCATGTGTGCAGGCTCATCCACTGAGTTACACAGTAGCTCCCAGAATTGCATTGCATTACTTAACAGGACACTTTTCATGGTATCGCCTTTTTAAAAGGCCCATATCCTCCATCTCCCCTGCGTTCTATCATCTGGTCCCCCATTAAGCTCAGCAATGAGTGGCTTTACGTATCAAAAACAGCAGTAAGTTAGAAGTTAGAATGAGTCAGGCCTTTTTTGTTACTGTGCCTTTAAGATTGTGGCATGCAAATAAGCTCTGAGCTCTGTTCTGATTGGCTAGCCTTGTGTAATGCCTCATTCACAAAGCAGTACGAGGAGAATGGGCTGAATGAGTTCCTTGGAGTCTTTGCTTAACATGCCTGTGAAAGGGGTCACATTTTTGCCTTATGTGCAATTTCCAACCTCATCCAGTTAAACAGGCCTTCAAGGCTGGTTTATGTAAAACAACTTTGTTCTGATTGGCTGCCTTGCTTCAAAAAAGCTGCCCGAGCTTAAACACTCCCTATAACTTCAGTGTGAGTGGGTGGGGCTAAGTTTCTGCTTTTTATGACATCAGCGACGAACAGCGAGGAGCAGAACTTTAGCATGAATGGGTGGAGCTAAACGGTACTAGGTTAAGTAGGCAGGTCTTCCAAATGTCACATGCCAAAACAACCCAACATCTGCTGAACTTCATAATGTTAACGCCCACACAATGCGAAATTCGAACGTGAGACTTATGATGTAAACAGGATTTGACGTCTGTTTAGTGTTGGGTTTGATGTCAACTTGATTTTCGATTTCAACTAAAATTCTACGTCTGTATAACGTGGGTTTTGACGTTAACCTGATTTGCATTGTTAACTACAATTCAACGTCTGCATAACGTGGGTTTTAACGTTAACCTGATTTGCATTGTTAACTAAAATTCAACGTCTATATAACGTGGGTTTTAACGTTAACCTGATTTGCATTGTTAACTAAAATTCAACATCTATATAACGCGGGTTTTAACGTTAACCTGATTTGCATTGTTAACTAAAATTCAACGTCTGTACAACATCTTTCCAACTTCAGACTGACGTCGGTTGCCTGCTGGGTTTATTCAGTATCTGCTTCAGGAAATGATTCAGTAACTTCTATAAAACGAATCCGAACAGTAGTAATAGCAGTTTGCCGTTGAGGAACCGAGAACTGGGCCCACGTACAGGCCTTGAGGGTTCTCCGGGCTTAACGAAAAGACTCCAGTTAGGAGAACACTCTATAAAACTGATGTATACGTTCTGTAGTTCTATGACTGAGGTACAGAAGTGTTAACCCCCCTAAAGACCCTCAGGGTTTAAGAGGTGATGGTTTGTACCCTAAATCTGGACGGGTTCTCCACGGCTCACCGGCTCGAAAAGAGATCTGTGTTACAGGGAGCATACGGACCGTGCTTTTGTTCCTCCTGGGGGGGCTGCTAGGCTGATAGGAGTCTTGTGCCTGGCCCGGGGTTCCCTCAGGAGCGCGCTGAATGAGGGGGGCTCACTTGGCATTTTTTGCGCACCCCTCCCTCCCAACCAACCCCTTCCCCCCCTTTTCCCACATCCTCCCCCACTCCTCCTGGGACCGGGGGGCCAAACAAAGAGGGAGCAGGGGCAGCCCGAGCTCGGGATGGTGGTGGTGGAGTTGGGGGGTGCGCACTGTGGCCCCTGTCTTATTAGAGGGGTCGTGAACGTGTCAGAATGATTAATTTCCAGAGGTGCGCGGGGATACCCTAGAGTCACATTTATTCCGTGCTCCAGCTCTCCAACACGCACTTCCACCAAAATACCACATTTGCATTTCCCATTAAGAAAATATAGATACATATGCAAATACAGCCCCGCCCCTTTTTTCTTTTTCTTTTTTTGGCCAGCTATACCATTATGAGCTGCGGTCTCTTTCACCACAGACCAGATGACCGTTTTCTCCTCAATGGCTTTTTTGTTTGGAGAAAATTTGTTTTCCTCTTCCATTCATCCTCCATCTATCTTCAATCTGATTGCGTTCGTACGTCGTCATCTGTCACATTTGCATGTGGCGGTTGATGGCATACAGGACGACTTCACAGATGATGCTTTCTGAACGGTATATATTTCCTATAAACAGATCCGAATGAGTTCCTTCCATTTATTCATTAAAATGACCAGGAAAGAGGCCACAGCATGTCCATTTAACTCTACAACTAAACAGGCCACGCCTCTAATCTAATGTATATGTAGAACAGCTCTGTTCTGATTGGCTGCCCCGTTTGAAAAAGCAATTCACACTGAAGCACTTTTAACTTTAGCATTAGTCTAAAAAAGCAGTCCAACCAGAAACACTCGCTATAGCTTCAGCATGAGTGGGCGGGGCTAGGTCGCTGCCGGCTACATAGATATAAATATTGTTTTATGACATCACAAAAGCAGCCAGGCAAAAAGCTCAGTTAGCTTAGTTAGCTTACAGCTCAATGTAAGAACTGAATGGACTGTTTTGATTGGCTACCTGTCCATCTAGAACCACTCCCTATTAGTAGGCGGGGCTAGGTCGCTGCCGGCTGGGTAGATGTAAAAGTGTTTTTATGACATCACAAAAACAGCCTGGCAAAAAGCTCAGTTAGCTTGGATAGCTTAGTTCGCTTACAGCTCAGTGTAAGAACTGAATGGACTGTTCTGATTGGCTACCTGTTTAAAAAAGCAGTCCAAACAGAAACACTCTCTATAGCTTCAGCATGAGTGGGCGGGGCTACGTTGCTGCCATCTGAGTAGATGTAAATGTGATTTTATGACATCACAAAAACAGCCTGGCAAAAAGCTCAGTTAGCTTAGTTAGCTTACAGCTCAGTGTAAGAACCGAATGGACTGTTTTGATTGGCTACCTATTCTGCAAGAACCACTCTTTATAACTTCAGCTTTAGTGGGCGGGGCTAAGTCGCTGCCGGCTGAAAAAATGTAAATGTGGTTTTTATGACATCACAAAAACATGAATGGACTGTTCTGATTGGCTACATGTCTAAAAAAGTAGTCCAGCCAGAAACACTCTCTGTAACTTCAGCACTAGTGGGCGTGGCTAGGGGCGCTATAAATAAACTATAGTTCAAGCTCATATCCACTCTTCAAAATAAAGGTCCTACAGATGGTCCTGTGAGTGATGACTTAAAGAACCGCTCCTGTGAACGAGGTATCTGTATGAAGAACCCTTACAGGTGTGAAGAAGTGGGTGTAACGGTTCCTTACTGATGTAAAAGTTCTGTATACTCACAGTTTTAGGAAAGTTTTAGGAAAGCTAGGAAAGTTCAAATTCCCTTTAAAACATCCATCCACACCTACATCTGCTCTGAGCAGAACACCTGGACCTGCACCTGGACCTGGACCTGCACCTGGACCTGGACCTGGGCCTGGGCCTGGAACAGGGCTGACGTGCCACACAGCTAGTATCATTTGGGGCTATTACTTTTAATGAGAGTAAATTTGCCTTGCGTGTTGTGTTATGTTGTGTTGTGTTGCGTTGTGATACGCTGTGCTGGGTGGTGTGCTGTTGCTGTGCGTTGGGTGTTGTGTTGTGTTGCGTTGTGATACGCTGTGCTGGGTGGTGTGCTGTTGCTGTGCGTTGGGTGTTGTGCTGTGTTGCGTAATACTATGTTTTGTTGTGTGGTGTTGCTTTGTGTGCTGTGCTGTGCTGTGTTGCATAATGTAGTATTGTGTTGTGTTGTGTAGTGTGATGTAGTGTTGTGTTGTGTGATGTAGTGTCGTGTAGTGTAGTGTGGTGTAGTGTAGTGTAGTATAGTGTTGTATTGTGTAGTGTGGTGTAGTGTAATGTTGTGTTACATTGAGTTGAGTTGTGCTGGGCTTTGTTGTGTGGTGTACTGTAGTGTGGTGTAGTGTAGTGTGGTGTAGTATAGTGTTGTATTGTGTAGTGTACTGTAGTGTGGTGTAGTGTAGTGTAGTATAGTGTTGTATTGTGTAGTGTGGTGTAGTGTAATGTTGTGTTACATTGAGTTGAGTTGTGCTGGGCTTTGTTGTGTAGTGTTGTGTAGTGTACTGTAGTGTGGTGTAGTGTAGTGTGGTGTAGTGTAGTGTGGTGTAGTATAGTGCAGTGTAGTGTGATGTGTAGTGTTGTGTTACATTGAGTTGAGTTGAGTTGTGCTGGGCTTTGTTGTGTAGTGTTGTGTAGTGTACTGTACTGTAGTGTTGTGTTGTGTTACAGTGCTGTGTAGTGTACTGTAGTGTTGTGTTGTGTAGTGTACTGTAGTGTTGTGTAGTGTACTGTAGTGTTGTGTTGTGTACTGTAGTGTTGTGTAGTGTTGTGTTGTGTTACAGTGTTGTGTTGAGTGGTGCTGGGTTGAGCTGTGTCCTGTTGGCTCCAGCTGGCCCTGTGACTCATGTCACGTGACACAACATCCATCTTACTGCGCATTTCGCCGCTCAGCACGTCCATCACACGTTTAACCCAGAGTAACTGATGGAGGTGTGGAACTGAAGGAGGCGGGGCTTTGTTCCCACAGAAGAACACAGTGCTACAAAACGTCGATAAAAACTCGGAAAGGCTCTGAATCGTTCGGAACCCTCCCCCCTCCAGGCTGTTCGAAATCGTCCCCCTGAGAGCCGAATCTCATTATTTACAATCTCCTGTGCCTCTGCCAGAAACATGCTAGCACGTGTAATCCTCTAAACGCTCAACTGCTAATATTTCTATTCATATTTTGAGATTATTAAAGAAATATTATATACATTTAAAATCTGTTTATTTAAACATCAACTAATAGTACTTTCAGTACATACAAATAAATGTAATAATCACACAAGAGTTCAATCATCTAAAAATAATGAAAAATAAGAAATATCAGATACACTATATGTCCAAATACTTGTGGACACCTTTTCCAATGAATGCATTCCACTACTTGAAGTTGGACCCATTGCTGACACAGACGTGCAAATGCACACACACAGCTTGTCTAGTACCTGTAGAGAAGAAGTACTGCCAATAGAATAGGACTCTCTGTAGCAGATCATCAAACATCATGACCCTATTGGCTCCATGCTGCCTAATGTCAGGCGTGGGCTATAGAGGGGTCTAAAGCCCCCCAGCCTTGAGGAGCTGTGGAGCAGTGGAAGAACTGTGTTCTCTGGAAAGATGGTGGTGGAGCTCCATCCAGTACTTTAGCTTGGAATGAGCTGGGGATGAGGTGAGCTGGTGGTCATCCAACATTCTGTCCCACTAACACTCTTGTTGCTGAATGCAATCAAATCCTCACAGCAATGTATCTGGACAGTAGAGACAGTTACTCCAACAGAAGCAGGATCAGCTCTTATTAATAGCCTTGATTTCAGAAGAAACAGTAAATGAGCAGGTGTCCCAATACTTTTGCCCATATTCACATGTCAGGTACAACCAGGCTTTTTAGAGGTTGAGAAAAACCCAGCTCACCCTCTGACTATCACTGCTGGTGTGTGTGTGTGTGTGTGTGTGTGTGTGTGTGTGTGTGTGTGTGTGTGGGTGCTGTGGTCTCTGTCACATGAGGCTAATCCTTAGAGTCAGGCTCTGACGTTCTCAGTGCTCGGGGCGTTCTGCAGGGGTCAGTGCAATTTAGCGTGTGCAATTGCTCGGCAGATGCGAATCAAGAAACGCGCCTCCTCCCCTCCCAGCCACTGCTGGTGGACGGCCGTGTAGACCCGAGCAACACTGACAGGGCAGGGCTGATCTACGCTGCTCAGCGAATCATCGAACCCCTGGGTTATTAACCCACGAGTGCTAGACTGGTACAACAGAAGCGATCCTAAAACCCGCCCCAGAGGTACCCCAGCGGGAGAACCATCAACACTCCCTGTTTATTGCTGCTGCTGCTGCTGAGAACTATACACTAAACACTGTACTACAAGACAACCGTTTAACCAGGAAAAGCTTTGGAACCCGTTTTGATGCTGCGTAGAACCATCTTTTATATATACAAGACGTTCTCTCTGTTAGAACCAACCAACCAGGAAAAGCATTTGAATTGTTTGGTAGAGAACCTTTGAGTTAACTAAGGAATCACTCAGTGCCCGTAGAAAAAGGTTCTTTAGGGTACTAAACAAGGGCTCTCTGACTTCTTTTTCTTGCTATGTAGAACTATTGGTTTTTATAGAACCACATACAATTGGTTCTCCGTGCTAGAAAAGAACCGGTTAATCATGAAAAGAACCATGCAATTTTTTTATGGTTCTGTATATCACCATTATATTTACTAAAGAACCAACTGCCATAGAAAGGGGTTCTACACAGTACTGAAAAAAGGTTCTTTGATATATAACAACAGTATAACCAGTTTTGGTTCTGTATAGAACCATTTATTTAAAGAACAATTTACAGGATTTTTCACAGAAGAGAACCAATTATGCAGGGAAAGCACACTGGTTCTCAGATTGTTCTTGACCACTGCCTTCTGGACCCTTTTTGGTGCTACACAGAACCATTCTGTGGTTTCTTCATTCTAGAATTCTGGTTCTTCAAGGGTTCTTCTCAATACTTCAATGGTTCTTTGCTTGATTAAATGGTTCCTCAGAACCAGTTCCCCCTATTGTTACGAGTCAACAAACCCTTTTTCTGGACTATCTAGAACCCTAGTTGTTTAGAGTGAAGCAGCAGAGGTAAACAGGTTGTTTACTGTGTTCTCTGAACCTTTTGGCACCGTGCCTGAAGCCAGGCGTGGGCTAATAGAGGGGTATAATAAAGCCTCCCAGCATTGAGGAGCTGTGGAGAAGTGGAGGAACTGTGTTCTCTGGAATGATGGTGGTGGAGCTCCATCCAGAACATTTTGGAATGATTTGGGGATGATGAGTTAATGTGGTGATCATCATCCAACATCCTGACCTCACTAACTAACGCTGCTCTTGTTGCTGTATGCAATCAAATCTTCACAGCAATGCTCCTCCTCCAAAATCTAGTAGAAAGCTTTCTTCTCTGGACAGTAGAGACAGTTCCTCCAAAAAAAAGAGCAGGATCGACTCTTTTTAATCCCCTTGATCTCAAAAGAAACGATGAACAAGCAGGCGTCCCAATACTTTTGTCCAAATAATGTATGTGAATTTTTCCCCCAAAAAAACCTCCCACAAACACAACATCCGGTCTCTCTCTCTGGTAATGGCGCGGAGAGCCGGGCCCAGCGCAGAACCGCTTGGCATTTTATTTCCAGCACATAAACATTACGACAACACAGACGTTAATTGCCGTGACCTCGCCGACCCGGAGCGAGGAACATTGCCATATTGTCTCTCCAGCGTGAGACACTGTATAATTTACACTCGCTAATGACTGGACCTGCGAAGCGGAGCTGGAGGACCTTCCCGCTCACTTGCTTGGCTCCTGGTCAACTTTCCACTCAAGCCAGATAATGGATATTCTATCTTTACCTCATTAAATTCATGTCCCCCTTATGCTGCCCCGTTAATTTGATTACAACACTCTGAGGTAACGCTGGACCGGCTGAAAGAGAAATGCGGCCCTGTTTCCCCTGCCTGTAAACAGCTCCTCCAAGGAGGAGGAGGAGGGCCTGCTGTGGTACATCAGCTGCAGAGTGGCCAAGTAGAAGAAAGAGAGCGCCCTGGAGTAGCGCGTGATTCGTCAGTGCTGCAGGGGGAGTCCTTTCAGTGGGAGAGCGAGCATCACTTTGAGCACTCTCTCTACAGTTCGAGCTGAGATGGTCTTTGACCTTTAAATGCCAGGAAACGCCAGCATTTCATGCTGAGAAATTACGATGTTGCCGTCTCAGGCCTGGCTAGAGCGCCCCCTAGAGGTTGAAAAATCAATCCTGCAGCCTCTGTGACTCTCACAGGGGGATTTTCCCCCTTGTTGCGTAGCAGTGGGGATTGTTGACGCCCCTCTTCTGATTGCTGCCGCTCATGTTTGTTGCCGTGGCAAGTCTCTGATTGACTCCCGCTCCTTACTAAGCCCCGCCTCCACACTCCACACTGTTAGGGTGGATGTACCCTTTGAAGGGAAATGAGGCCCTGAACCCTCAGAATTATGAGCGTTAGGTGGAGCTCTAGTGGTGAAGCAGCATTACATTGCCCTCTAGTGGTCAGGGTTCAAACCCAACACAAAATGAACCCCTGTCTGCCAGCAATTTTTACATCTAATTTATTAATAAATAATCAATACTGTGTTTTTCAGAATCGATAGGGTATTGCTAAACATAATATTGTGATATGTCCATATAGCCATATTTTCTGACACATTTAAAGTATAAACAAATCAAATACTATTTATTTATTTATTTTTGCCTAGTTATTAAAAAAAGGTGAGACCTGTTTGATGGTGAGACAAAAATATAATAAGGGCTGACAGCGTGAAGAAGTATATGAAGTGCAGCAAAAAAGAGAGATTCCCACCCTGACTGACCACCACCACCACCACCACCACCTCCTCTGAGCGACTCTCTGACTTCTTCATTATATTAAGCCTTGCCACAGTTTTCTTTCTTTTTTATTCATTTATTTACATTTTTGGTTATGCTTGTGGGCCCCCAGCAGAGAGGGGCCTAGGCCGAGCGCCCTCCCTGACCCCTTGCTGCCTCTGCCTCTGGATATTACCATTGCCATAGGGCTGACCTTGACCTTCAAACTCAATTTGGCTATTAAGCCTGACCCTTCCCTGCAGCACCAGGGATGTAAAAGGCTGACAGTGCTGACCCTTAATCCCATTTCTTAACTGGACCCAGGTCTCCAGATGACCTCTTGACACAGGAAGCCCTCGCGGGTTGCCAAAGCAACCTCGGATTTGGGCTTGATTGACAGGTCCCTATAGTTTATGGAAAATGGAAGAGGCACACTTTTCCCTGTTGGACACAAAGAAGGAGGAAAACACGCGGCTCCGGAGCCGTCCGGCATCTACCAACCCTTTACGCCGGCTACAGTATCTGTTGCTTTTGATCGTGGAAAGAAAATGACGATACCGTTCAACTTCGTCCCTGTAGACGTCGTGCCCCTCGTTTTTGTTATCCTGGGGAACAGATGGGGGCTTCAGCACACATGGTCTTCACATGTCCCTAGTGTCCACTTAGGGTACTGCATTTAGATTGTCCTCACATTTGAAGTCAAAGTGAATCAGAAATCATGCTGCATGTCCCCGCCTTACACTTACACGTTCCCTCCACACTACATGTCCAAATGTTTGTGGACACCCCTTTTTTTTATTAATGAATGCATTTTTCAGCTACTTCAGTTGCACTCATTGCTGACAAAGATGTGCAAATGCACAAACTCACACATACACAGCTTGTCTAGTTTGTAGAAAAATGCAGCCAATAGAATAGGACTCTGGAGCAGATAGACAAATAAACATCATGAACCTATGCTGAGGCACCGTGCTGCCTAATGCCAGGCGTGGGCTAGTAGAGGCCCCCAGCATTGAGCTGTGGAGCAGTGGAAGAACTGTGTGTCCATGATGGATGGTGGAGCTGCATCCAGTACAGAATTGGGGATGGGGTGGGATGGTGATCATCTTCCATGGATCTGACTGTTGTTCACTTGCTGAAACCACCCACCACTTGACAGGTGCCACCATTAGAGGTGCCAGTGGTTTTAATGTTATGGCTGATCTGTGTTTGGTTTTGCACCCGTAATAGTTTATAAGCTGTGTTTTTACGTAGAGCACTAGCTACGCTTATCCCAGGGTCATGGATTTTACCGTTCTTTTGGTCCACAGGTTCTCAGAGCACAAACCCCTCATTGTTCTGACTGATCAAAGAATATGGCTGCTTCATCAAACATATTAAATTTAGCCTTTCAATCATGTCAAGTTACCTCTTTTCAAACGAAACCGAAGAAAATCCAGATCTGACTACAAATAAAAGCAGGAAAATGAAAAATGAAGGTATTTTTCTTCATGGTATTGCATTTAGATGCCGGACGTGAATGAGTTAAGTACCTTACCAGGTACCTGGAACATCTGGTCACGAGAAGTCAGCCTTACCTGCAGGCTCAGGGCCTCAAGGGCGCTCTCCTCTCATGTTTGCTTCCACGTGACTAAGTGGGAAACTCAAACTCATCTAATTCAATTTAATCCCATTCAGCAGTGTGAGGAGATAGAGTTACAGCAAAGCTAACCAGGCTGTTTTTCTTGTTACCGTGCCTTTAAGACTGATATCGCCACTCGAAAACCTTGTATCTCCACCAGCAGCTTACAGGAAAAGGAAAAAACCTTCTTAGCTTTCAATGAAAGTCAATGTTAGACTCATTTTGGAGCATTTCTATTGGTCCATTCATCATGAAATCTGACACTCTATAAAGAACAACTGCCAGAAAATGGAGAGAAATGGAGATACAAGGTTTTGGCCAGACAGCAGCGTAGTGGGACACCTTCAGAAATCAAGGTTATTACCAAAGGAAGAGTTTCTCCTCTCTACTGTTGAGAGAAGAAGAAGACTTCCTACTAGATTTTGGAGGAGCATTGCTGTGAGGATTTGATTGCATTCAGCGACAGTAGTGTTGGTGAGGTCAGGATGTTGCATGTTAATCACCACCCAACTCTACCTCATCCTTCCCAACTCCCCAACCCATACTATCTAAAAGTACTGGATGGAGCTCCACCACCATCATTCCAGAGAACACAGGTCTACCAGTGCTCCACAGCTCCTCAATGCTGGGGGGCTTCATACCCCTCTACTAGCCCACGCCTGGTATTAATAGGCAGCATGGAGCCGATAGGGTCATGATGTTTATTATCTGCTCCAGAGAGTCCTATTACAATTATTATTACAAATATACTTTACAATATTATTATTATTATCATTATTATAATAGTATAATTTGCTGGCCTGGGCCTGGGCCTGCAGAAAGAGTCTCCCGCACCTCTTCTGCCAGCCATTCACCACAAAACAGGTCAGTTTGTTCTTTGGCCAACTCCTCGTCACGGTACACATCACTGCGCTGATTGCACTGCTCTCAGCTTCATGATCTGGACACTTGCCATAACAGCCATGCCAATTAGCAGATCACCTCTATGAATCTGACCACACACTTTGAGAGGTGGGACCTGGAGGGTTGGCGTAGCGTCACTGTGAAAGCTGCAGCCTGTCACATTTGCCTGTGACTGTGATCATGCCTGGGCTTGAGCTTGGATGCTGGTTTGAGAAGGTGTGTTGAAGCTCTTCACATCAATGCATGTGAACGCTGACGGTGGAAGCCACTGTCCAAGGTGCTGAAGAGATCTCGATCTGTCAGTCTTTGGAGACTAGATCATCTGCAGTTGACAGGCATGTCTTCTGAAGTCAAGGCTGTCAGTAGGGGTCTGGTCTCTCTTTGCTGCAGAACAGCCTCGACTGATGTTGAACATTGCTCTGAGAAGGATTTGATTGCATCAAGCAAAGTAAGAACACCAGTGAGGTCAGGTCCTGGCCAACAGATCCCAAAGCTAGTGGATGAAGCTCCGTCAATCCAGAGAACCCCCATTGCTGCACAGCCCAATTGGCCTGTTGGGGCTTCCCCAACTCCTCCAGCCAATGCTCAGCTCCAGGCCTATGCAGATAATATTAAAGTTGTCATGTGTCTGGATACTTTTGGACACTGTCCTGCAGTATAATTGAGCTCTACTGAATAATCTGCAATACCCTGTCCTCTTGATCTCTCCACAGCTGAACCCATCGTGCAGGTGGACGGGAAGCCCAGCTGCTGTTTCTTCAAGTTCAGTCCCAAGCTGATGTTCACCAAGGTGCTGAAAGCCCAGCTGTGGGTATACTTGCGGCCCCTGCAGCAGACCTCCACGGTATACCTTCAGATCCTGCGACTCAAGCCCGTCACCGACCAGGGCAGCCGGCACATTCGTATCCGCTCGCTCAAGATCGAGCTGAATTCCCGATCGGGCTACTGGCAGAGCATTGACTTTAAGCACGTCCTGCAGAACTGGTTCAAGCAGCCACACACGAACTGGGGGATCGACATAAACGCCTTCGATGAAAGTGGAAACGACCTGGCTGTGACCTCTCTAAGACCTGGAGAAGAAGGGCTGGTAAGGACCCTTAGACCTGCTAACCAAGCACTCTAGGTGCTTGTAAATGACCAAGCTAAAGGAAATGATATACCTAATGGTTATGAATACACTACCTGATGCCTCAGAGTTCTGAGAAAGGTTTGGGTCTAAAACCTGTGGAGGGATACATGCTGAAGGGTGTTGTGTGAAAAAATAGTATATATATATATATATATATATATATATATATATATATATATATATATATATAATATAAAACCCTCCTATACAGAAATACCAGTAAGTTGCCAGTACAGTACAGGTTCCCAGTAGATTGGTAAGATAGTCCAATCAGCAAAATTAACAGGTCTCCAACAGGTCCAGTGGACTAAGGCGTTTCCACTATGACCCGAATCATGCTGCCTGCCATCAGCAGCCGGAGCCTGAGAGAGCACAATTGGCCTTGCTGGCTGGCACAGGCAGCTGCTAGCTTGCCCGGGGACGTTGTATCCACAGCAGTTTGAAAAGAGGCGTGGCTGGCTGTGCACTTATCAGTCCTTGCCCTCCCAGTATCAAGAGCATGTGATAGGAGGGTTCTAATGAGAGGGTTGGGTAACTGACTGTATAAAAGTTCGGTAACAAATTATTTAAAAAAAATATCTACTATTCAAAAAATCCTACAGAACATTTTAATGGAAGCTTCTTTAAAGAACCCTGTTTGTAAATGAGTGAGCGTGAAGAACCTTACTGAACTTTAAAGAGGAACTTTCACATAATGTTAAGGTTCTAGGTGTGAGGTTGATCCAAGCCGAGCAGCATTTAAGAACCTTTCTTTTTAAAGGTGTAAAGCCGACTGTTCCAGCAGTGCATGAAAAACAAAAAATACTAAAATGATCCTAAAATATCATAAATATCAATTTATAAATGCATTAATTATTCATTACTTCTCATTATGAGTCACTATAAAAATGTTTTAGGAATATTCAACTCAGTTTTACAGGTTTACTTAACGATCTTTATCAGTTGGTGGACAGTTTTCAGACGTTTTTACTAAAATATTGTCGCTGTTACACAAAAAGCTGATTTTCACTTTTCTCCATAATGTGAAATGATGATGAACGGACCAATAGAAACGCTCCAGTAAGAATTGGAATAAAATCTTCCATTGAAAGCTAGGAAGAAATTGTCTTTTTCCTGTAAAGCTGCTGTTTTGGAGATACGAGGTCTTTGACTGCAGCAAGCTTGCCTATGGAAAAAGAATTATGCATTTACTTAAAGCTAAAAAGGCCTAGAAATGACTCACATGCTTAATTTCTAAAGTCATAATGAGAAAAGATATTTTTAAAGTATCTGTTATTATTATTATTATTATTATTATTATTAATTAATTAATAATCATATTATTGTTATTATATTGATTAGATTGCAGTGAAAGCAGTATCCTCTCAGGGAACTGAGGCAGAACAGCAGGACTGGTGTCAGACTAATGTGGGTAAAGCATTGGTGTTGACAGGTATGTTCATACATACCACAGTCCATTGTTGGTCCTCCAAAGGGCAGGTCTGTTTCCCCATGAGTCAGTAACAGGCCGTCCTTCTGCACAGCAAGTTGTTTTTAAAAGGGAGGAGAAAAAAACCCACAGATCAGAGAGTCTTTAGTGAGAGTACAAAAAACAACATAAAAAGCAGAGAAAGAATGAAACTCCCCCCGGACCTCTCAGGGTCCGCTCCTCTTTCTCTTCATCCAACAAAGAAAGCAGAGTACAAGCTGACAGGATTTGACCTCAGTGGCCTCTGGGTTTGTTCCCCCCACCAGAGAGCTATGGTAAACTCTTGCTTGCGTCCAGCTGCTTTGCCGCAAGAACGAGATCCGTGCTTTCTGGAGAACAATGCAACGTGAAGACACTGGATTTCAAACCTCCTGAGAATTGCTAGGTGCGCCGCGGTCAAGGTTAGGACAAAAAAAAGACGGCAAAGGTCAAGTATGGCCTGTAGAAGGTCAGCTTTTCAAATTCTGACAGCTCCTCACAACTCACTACGAGGCTGAAAGGGTTCCTTACATTTTAATTAGCAGTCGCTAGCAATCAGTAGCGCGAGGCTCTGGGTAGAATCGGAGCCTGATTATTCAGATGTGACGGCGCTGTGTCTCGGCTTATTTGGCAGCGGGTACAGTCTGAGGCGTTGGGTCAGTCTAAGCTCATGCAGGTTTCTCGGGTCCTTGGTTAGCCTCAGGAACACGAGGCTTCGGTTATTAGCATTAGTGTTATTAGTGGATACTGTATGTCCAAATATTTGTGGACACAAATAGGATAATAGGACTCTCTGGAGATGATCAACATCATGAGTCTATTGGCATCATGCTGCCTATTAATGCCAGGCGTGGGCTAGTAGAGGGGTACAGAGCCCCCCAGCATTGAGGAGCTGTGGAGCAGTGGAAGAACTGTGCTCTCTGGAATGATGGTGGAGGAGCTCCATCCAGTACTTTTGGATGGGATGAGTAGGGGATGATGAGGTGGGGTGGTGATCATCATCCAAGGTCCTGACTTTAAAAATCATGGCAAATAGGCCACAAACATCTGTCTGCAATAACTTCCTTTAAGGTTCTTTTAAGGTTCCTCAAAGGAGCTTCACCCTTCAACCCCACCCTAAATGAATTATTTACATCTCATTTACATCTCCCTTTTAGTTCTGCATAGATTATGAGAAATCTCACCTCCGTCACTGTTTCACCTCTCTATCTCTCTCCCCTCCCCTCCTTCTCCCCCCCACCCTTGATCTCCAGCAGCCGTTCCTGGAGGTGAAAGTTCTCGAGACCACCAAGCGCTCGCGGCGGAACCTGGGCCTGGACTGCGACGAGCACTCCACCGAGTCCCGCTGCTGCCGCTACCCGCTCACGGTGGACTTCGAAGCTTTCGGCTGGGACTGGATCATTGCACCCAAGCGCTACAAAGCCAACTACTGCTCGGGTCAGTGTGAGTACATGTTCATGCAGAAGTACCCTCACACTCACCTGGTCCAGCACGCCAATCCCAGAGGCTCAGCGGGCCCCTGCTGTACCCCCACCAAGATGTCTCCCATAAACATGCTCTACTTCAACGACAAGCAGCAGATCATCCACGGCAAGATTCCTGGCATGGTGGTAGATCGCTGTGGATGCTCTTAGACAACGGCACAACTCGTTCAGGCTCGGGAGCGTCCCAACGGTGTCATGGAGCATCTCCTGGTTTTTGTCCCTTGTCCCTCATGTCCTGGAAGAGCTACACGAAACCTGAAGGGAGGCCAGTTTTAGTTCATCACTGTAGTTCAACAGATAAGAGAAAATTCATTGTACAGCAGTATAAACTGAGGCCTAGCGGCAGAGGTTTGTATGAATGCTTTCAGAGGGTGAGTGTCTGAAGACCAGCTGGTGAGAGAAAAGCGAGATGGAACAACGGAGACAAAAGAGACAAAATAATAAGTTTATCTTTCATGTTTTAGGTTTTTAAGTTGTTTGTTTATTAGTTATACATCACATTATACCCTTTCATCCTGCTCTGAGGAAAGGGGAAAATACAGTACTGAGAAGTGAACATTTTACAGTGCCATAAATATTGGGACATTGAAGTCAGACTTGTCCCTCACAGCTTATCATCAGCCATAACGTTAAAACCACTGATAGCTAAAGTGAGAAACACTGGGTATTATAATAATAATAATCATCATCATCATCATCATAATGGCTCCAATGGCTCATGTCAAAGGGGTGGATATGTATATGTATGATATATCTGTGGGTGGTGTTCTAAACGAGTGGGTCAGAACATCTCCAAAACATCAGGCAGGTCTCATGGGGCATCCCCAGCAGGTCTGTACCAGGTGGTCAGTACCTACCAAAAGTGCTCCAAAAGAACTTGCAGGACTTTAAGGATCTGCGGCTAACATCTTGATAGGCCAGACACAACACAGGACATCTCTGGAGGTCTTGTGAAGTCCAGGCGGTTTTAATGTTATGGCTGATCGGCCTTAAAACAATTCAGTTCTACTACTTAACCAGGACAGAAAAACTATCATCCACCAAGAATTATTATCGCTTTGCTGTCCCAATACTTATGGACAGTTGGTTTCGTGTGCATGCACGTCATTTCTTCAGTATTCCGAAACTCCAGTCCCATCCTTTCCATAAATTCCCATCTAAACTGCACTCACTAGAGGAACTCGAGGAGCAACCACAAACAAAATGATGCCAAAACAGGACAGACAGTGCTGAAGCATTTAAGGGTAGACCATCTAGCACACACCCACCCACCCCACACCCGCCCCCGCCCCCCAACCTCCACTCTGCAAATGCATCTAGCACCCCAGTGCGAGATTCCCAAGAGTCCAGGCACCCTTTCATGGCCGCTTTGATCTTCCTTTTACTCGTGATCTTGTAAAAAGACTAAAAGAAAAAAGAAGAGGACGGAAAAGAGGAAAGAAAGGCCTTTTTCTTCAGTACTTTTAAATGAGAACAGGAAAAGGGTTTGCCCGGGCAATCGAGTTACGACGCTTCATGTGACCGCAGCACCGACTCAACACATGAAGCCTGACCTTTTGAGCGCCGGTCCCGCCCACTGTGGGACCAGGACGAGCCCTTAGTTCTTGCCAGGAGAGCGGCCTGCAGATTGTGTTGGAAGTGTGGATTTAAGTGGGTTTAACTTCATGCTTTGGTGTTCCAGTAATGCTTTAATGAGATACTGTCCCACTATATATATATATATATATTCGGTCCAGCATACTGTGGGCGTTTGCCGGCCGTCGGTACTTCATGTAGTGGAAGGTCAACAAGGCACAAAGCAGGACTGCGGGAATCTGACCGGTTTGGTTCTGAAGGCCACGATAAGAGTCGAGCTTTCCTAATCAGTCCTCTTAAGCTCGAGATGTCATCTGGGAGGGTGTGAAGTACAAACTCCAAAGTAAAATAATGACTAGGACATTGTGTGCAAAAGTTTGGGCACCCCTTGTGTAGTGAAACTGTAAAACGAAATAATGTAAGTAAAAATAAAGAACATTACATTTAGAAAATAAACAAATAAATAAATAATTGGGACAAAAAAAAAATGAGGCCCAAACATTTCCACATAAATATGAGTAGCAAGAAAGTCTACGTGAATGACTCTGAAATGCCTAGAACCCTAGAACTGTTCTAGCTATTGAAAAACAACTCATCAATTGTAGAATTATATAAAAGGACAGGTCAGTAAGTACAAACATGCTTAAAATGTTCACTTTTAAAGTTCCTTGAGGAACATTTAGGGATTTTTCAATTTGTGGAGGTTTCTCAAAGTTTCTCAAAGCACCTCCACAGTTTCAACCCCTAAAAGTTTCTCAAGGAAAATAAAGGTGCGACAAAAGGTTCTTCGAGTGATGCTGTTGAAGAACCTCTTTTGACTCCATGTTTCTAAAAGAGATCTGAGAGCATGAAGAACCTGTTGAAGGCTTAAAGAACCTTTGCTTGATGTAAAGGTTTGAAGGTTCTTCACATTCATGCAGATGTGTTAAAACATGGTTCTTCAATGAGCTAAAAGTGGATTTTATATTATTATATTTATACAACATTTTAAATAATATAGATTTCATTATCAGCATCAATCCGAATCTTCTGAAATCTGAACCACAATTTTAGAATTTATTACCAGGTTTAAATGAATAAAGGAGCTTTAGACTCCAAAGCATTTTGCTTACAAATCTACACCTGGCTTTGTTGGGGTAGCATAAAATTTTTCAAAATTTTAATAAATGATAGAAAACATATATAGGTTTTTATTGGGAAATTATTTTCAGCACACTGTATTACTGAGGTAACTGAGAATAGGCCCGGTAAGAATGATAACTTTCAGTGCAGATTCATTTCTGGGTAACAGACCAGTGCAATTGATAGACTCTAAAGTTTTACACTATTATTATAAACCAAGCTCCAAAACACACAGCAGCATAGTCTCTATTCATTACCCGTATTCCTAATAAAGAAACTCTATATTTCAGCCTTAAATATATCAATGTAGCTTAGATACATAGACTTTCTTGGACCTTACCACCCTGTTACGCAAATATATTACCTAGAACTTTGGGCTTTGTACCAAACACACTTACCCAGTTGTGATCTAGAACTGTAGGGGACTGTAAGGGAAACCTGTAGCCAGTACCAAACCCATAGCTGGTGGATTACGCTTGATTAAAGGGACAGTCCAGCTAGCCTTCTAATGATGTATCTCGAAGGAGGGACGATTTCTTAAAAGACTGTATTGGCCTTTTTAGCATGGCCCATGCGCCCCCTCCAAAATTCCACCCAAAGCAGTTCTTAAGCTCCTCCCACCTTCAAGACATGTCATCAGAAAGCGTCCATTACAGTTCGACTACACTGGGTCTTGAGGAATATCATTTATCTTGGTTTATCTTGTTGTTTATTTCACAAAATACCACTCCTACCCTTTACCGGCCCTGATTACTGGTATATGGTGAACTCTAGAAGTGCTTAAAAAAACAAAACAAAAATAAATAAATAAATAAAAGATTAGAGTAGGAAAGTTTGTCTCATCCTCACCAGATGTCTAAGCAAAGAAAAATCTCCCTTTGTTGGAAACGAAAGCACTATGCTGTTGGATAAAGGAGGAGCCTTCTGACATTATATATAAATAATATATGTATATAATTTAAAAAAAAAAAAGAAAAGAAAAAAGGGGTACAAAAGATCCTTTCTGGGCACTCTACCTTACCAACAATAAATTTTGCACTATGGGAATGGCAAGAGGAGTCATGTTATTGTCTGTATTTGTATTATACCTTTGCGAGCACAAGAGCTTGTACATGGATTGTAACAAATGAGAGAAGAAAAAAAAAAGGAGAAAAAATAAGTCTTGAGTTTATGGAGATGCATTGTGTGGATAAACAGTGGCTGTTTGTCCCGGTCGATCACATTTTCCATTACCATAATGCTTTCTTGATGTTCCTTTCTTCTGTCTTCTGAAGCGGAGGCCTGTTGTCGTTCCCCTTCCCCTAAAAAAAAAAATTACAAACCCTAAGACCTTTCTTCAGCCACCGAAAACAGACTTCTGACCCTATCCTGCCTGGACAACCTACAACTACAGAGGATAGAGGAACTGTACTTACGAGACACAGGACGGTGTAGGAATCCAAAGGAGATGCCCCTTTTCCCTTTGTCCCGCCACAACAAACTGACTGACTGACCCCAAAACGAAAGGTCGAGCCTTCGGCCCTGTCCGTTTCTCTGTGGTCCTGTGCTTCGAATAGGAATTGAAAGGGATCGAATGCACATACTGTCACCAAAGTGGAGAAGAAATGGACACTGAAGGAGCAGGAAACAAGGTCTACCTCTAAACCTCGCAAGAAAAGGAGATGAGCTGATAAACACAAGTCTCACGGCAACACCTGCTCGGCTTTCGCCCCAGAGCAGTCCTTTTAGCACTCCCACCATCTGGCAGAACACAGTGTGGGAATCCAAACTGCTTGGTCAGGACATGGTTACATCACTGTTCGAGGCCAACGGAGCAGAGCTGTCTGTTTTTGTTGGGCGACCCAACAATCAGAACTCGACTAGTCCGTATATGTAAGTCCGAATGAAGGAACGTCTCCAGAAGATAAAGACTGTAAAACTAATGGATTGAAGGTTCTAGGTACTAAAGTAAATGCAGTACGGTAGGTAGCAGCAGGTGGCAGTATACACACATTGTTTGCAGAATGCCAAAAACTATATATATATAACGAAGAAGAATGTAGTGTGTAATGGGTAGTGCAGACTTGCACCCTCTTGCCAAATTGAGAATTTAGGGTTTGTTGATCGAGGTTTCCCGCAGATGGCAGATGGATATGGGTATTCCAGCCAAGGGATTCCCATTTTATAGCAGTTGGGCCATAAAAAAGAAGGATTTGGAGGTCTGCAAAGTGGTTCAGGAGAATCAATCATGAAAGACAGGCCCAGGATGGGCCTAAGGCTGCATACGTTTATGGTCAAAATGCAAAAAAAAAAAAAAAAAAAAGTATTATTTTTATTGTTTGTTTTTCAAGTCCTTTGCTGGATTCCAGAGTGCTACTATGACTATGTCTGTACCGGCTACCACATCAACATATGTCTTAACTTTTGCTTAGCTATTATGCTAACTATCTCAAATTTGTAACCTGGTGATGGGTACGATGTTTGCCTCCTCAGCTTCAGATGTTTTTTCAATTCATGAAGGTTGTGCATCCCAAAGGAAAAACAAACCAGAAGGTACAGACAAGGTTTTGGAGCATGGATGGACTGAGGTGGTTGAGCATGTTCTGAGTGATCTACTGCACTGCTGAGTCTCAGAAATCAGCTGATCAGGACGTAGTTCCAGACTGGCTTGTGTGTAGCCATTTGGGAGGTACTGGTGTGCCTAGGACAGAAAGCCCTACCGACCGACCCGTGAAACTGAAGGAATCTTTACGTGGACTGTTATGCGTTGGTGGAATATCGCCACACTCAGTGATATCGGAGAGGGAATTATCTCAGTGTAAATAAAGTCCAATGTTATCCTACACTGTTTTCTGTGGACAGGTTCTCCGCTTCAAAAAGAAATACCTGCTGTTTTTCTTGCTGTCTCATCACTTTTTATGTTGTGTAGATGAACTATAAATTTGTAGCTTGAATTTTGTGCGAATGAATACTTGCTCATTGTTTTTTGTTTCTTCATTTTTTCTTGTTTGGTCTCTTTTTCTACAATAAATCATTTATTTAGCCTACATAATACACTGTGCCTTTTATTGACGCATTGTCTGAAATGAACGAGGGGGCATTTTCTGCTGAATGAGGTATCAAACTGTCAGGGCCAGTGACTACAGAAAGCCTGGACAGCGAGCGCAACGCCTGTGTGGTTGGTGTGGTGCAACAGATAACACCCCTACCTGCCAGTGAGCTACCCAATTGGCGCTACACCAATAAGAGTCCTTGGGCAAGACTCCTAACACTACACTGGCCCTCCTCTGTAATACCAGTGACCTTGTAAGTCACTCTGGATAAGAGCATCAGCTAAATGCCATAAATGTAAATGTAATGTAACGCCTCTCAAAAGTGAAGCCACCACAAGTCTAGAGCTTCTGCTGGCTGGCTGGAGTATGATGTGTAGCTCCGCCCATCCCCATATGCTTGAATGAGTAAATAGCCCCGCCCATTTTGCATCTGATTCCAGCTGAAGTTCCTGTATCATTCAAGGACATGATCTTACGTTTCTCCATGAATACAACGTCAGGACAAGGCCTAGAAAAATGTGCTCTAGCAGGGGTAGACAACTCTGTCCCTGGCTGATGTGTTCCTCAAGATCACGAGGTCATCAATTCACAAGAATTATGTGGAACACATCACTGAGGATCTACAAGATCCATCTTCTAAAACGTCAGGGAGCGCCGGTCAGGCCTTAAGTCATAATTAAGAACCTGTAGTGTCCACTGTTCTTCACCGTTGTTGAAGAAGAAGAAGAGGCTGGTTTGGTGTGGAGGTGTAATTCACACAGTTGTCCAGTAAAGAAGGGACCAAAGACAGACACTGATGTCATCCATTCTCTTGCAGTTGATGCCAGAAGGTCAGAGGTCTCCATCCATCTTCTCCAGAACAAAGAATCTTGAAGAAGCTAGCGAAGTTGACAGATGAATAATACCCTGTCAGATAGTCTCCGCCATAACTGCTGTTTCATTGTCTGACAGTGGACGGACTCAGGAATGCAGTGGAGTGAACTAAACCGAAGTGTGAACTAGGGAAATAACCTCAGAAGTACCTGGGAGCAAGTCAATACTGGACAATAGTATTGGGACACCTGCTCATTCATTGTTTCTTCTGAAATCAAGGGAGTTAAAAAGAGTTAATCCTGTTTTTGTTGGAGTGACTGTGTCAGAGAGGGTGGGGAAAGGGCGTACATTCGTACCACCAGCAGAAGCCACCTGAACTCCAACCCAAAGCTCTTCCAGTTTTCTCCCAGTTGTCCCAGTATCAATATAAGCTTTCCCTCCTCTACCAGGCCCAAGCAGCAGCCTACAACAATCCCTCCATACACAGTGTGCACATTCCACCCAGCTCTATCATTTGTAGATAACAAAACAAAACACCACAATATCTACAATAACAATCTAGGACTACCACCACCATAGGAAACTCGTTACTTCTTCAGGCTAATTGGGGAAAGCGAGAGGCAGGGGCCCGGTGACAGGGTCCAGTGTTGGATGGCCTTTGTTTGAATCATGTATGGAGTGCAGCATGACCGAGTAACTCTCGGTCTCTACTGTCCATAGGAGGAACTTTCTACTAGATTTTGGAGGAGGAGCATTGCTGTGAGGATTTGATTGCATTCAGCAACAAGAGCGTTAGTGAGGTCAGGATGTTGGATGATGATCACCACCACCCCACCTTATCAACTCATCCCATGGAGCTCCACCACCATCATTCCTGAGAACCATGCTTGGCATTAGGCATAGTGCCAATAGTCTTATGGGTCTCAGCTCCAGAGTCTCATATTCCATTGGCGATACTTTTCTACAGTGAGACAAGAACTGTTTTTTTAATCCATTTCCATTTACTTAGGCTACCAGGTTTGAGAGTAAGATTAGATTTGAGGAAAATCAGATTAGACTTTTTATTCCCACCTGATTTAAGTCATCAGTTGAGTGCCAGGGTCAGTTGGTGTAGAGCAGGGAACTGACCTAGTTCCTCACCTCAGCCGGTATTGACCTATACCCTCTCCATCCTTGTCCTTGACATATTTGCATCCCATGGAACATCAAGAGAACCGGTGGCCTGTTTGCCTTCAGCGATATCCGTTCAGACTGTTACTGAGCAAGTGTGATCACGGATTGTTGACGTCCCCTCTGCAGGGGTTTAGTTGTTGGCTAAGCTAAAGGGAGTTGACGGGGTGGTGGAGGGTTGCGAAGACTCGTCAGACACGTGAAGAAGGTGGAGATGGTATTTAAAGGATGGAAGACTGAGAGGAGGGACTTTAGGGAGGTTCAATCATCAATAATCTCTCAATTATTTGTTATTTTATAACATCATGTGTACAGAATAGTAAGCGTGAATTTTAAAATACCTGTGGGTGCAAAATACCTGGCAACTCGCAATTCAGCTTTCCATTAGAACCATTTTAGAATCCATTTAGAGACGTTTGGGAGGAGGAACATGCCTGAAGCCCCAATCTAACGTCCTATTGATAGAAAAATGTGCTCTAGCAACGTAGACAACTCTGGCTGATGTGTTCCTCCTGGCCCAATGGACTAGACCACAAGGCCATCAATTCGCAACAATTGTGTGGAACACATCACTGAAGATCTACAAGATCAATCTTCTAAAACATCAGAGAGCATCAGTCAGGCCAAGTTATAATTAAGAACTCGTAATGACCACTGTTGTTGAAGAAGAAGCTGGTTTATTCATGGCAGGTCTTCACAGCCTTCCACCATCCAATTACCTCGCTTTTCCGGAGAGTCCCGTCATCTCTCATTCCTGGCTCCACTTATCAGAGAGGGTGGGGAAGGGCTTCCTACCCCCAGCAGAAGCCACCTGAACTACAACCCAAAGTTCATGCTTTTAAATAATTTCCTGAATTTAAAATTACTAGGCTTGGTCAAGCTGTCTTGGCGTGATCACAAAACCGAGAAACCTTCACCCCCTCTACCAGGCCCAAGCAGCAGCCTACAACAATCCCTCCATACACAGTGTGCACATTCCACCCAGCTCTATTATTTGTAGATAACAAAACAAAACACCACAATATCTACAATAACAATCTAGGACTACCACCACCATAGGAAACTCGTTACTTCTTCAGGCTAATTGGGGAAAGCGAGAGGCAGGGGCCCGGTGACAGGATCCAGTGTTGGATGGCCTTTGTTTGAATCACGTATGGAGTGCAGCATGACCCAATTAGTGTCACCTGATAGGAGGGCCTCTCATCAACGTAATTTAGTGAATCTAAAGGACAAATGAGTCTGGAGCTCTTTACTAATGCAAATGAACAGAGGCCACCCACCTCTGGTCTGCAAACACTGACGTAAGGTTTGTCATCAGTGCCAGTAGGTAGGTGCAAACAGGCACTGCATCGAGGTTCACGTTCTAGAGTCCACTGAGAAAGGAAGGCAGCGCTGACCTTACTCAATTCTTCTTTGTGTGTCTTTTCAGGTATGGGAAATGGTGCTACCTGCTTTTCCTAGTTTATATGTTATACATTTTATACATTTACACACATACATTTTATTTATATATACACACACATATATAATATATAAAAGTGTGTGCATGCTTGTGTGTATATGTATATATAAATAAATATATAAAATATATAAGTGTGCATGCTTGTGTGTATATGTATATATAAATAAATATATAAAATATATAAGTGTGCATGCTTGTGTATATATATATATATATATATATATATATATATATATATATATATATATATATATATATATATATATATATATATATATATAATGTGTGATATACACATCTATCCTGAAAAACTAATATAATAAACTGGTTAACAGCTTCATTTTATTCCTCTGCATCAGAGCCACTGTAAGTAATGTCTCTACCCTCAAGTGTCACAATTCAATATCTACAAAAGTGGAGTTCTCTTCCCACCATATCCTGTTAGTGACACTTACTGAAAAATAAACAATAAATAAATAAATTAAGTAAGCATGTTTGCAGATGTTTTGGTTAATTTCAATCTCAATTCTACAGAATGCAGGACATTTTCTTAATGGGAATATTTCTGATTAAATTTATAAATGAGAAATTATATATTAAATCATTCATAAAAAAATAATAATAAAAAAAGCTCTGGATCCACCATGAGGAAGGATTTAATAAGATGAGTGAATGTGTGTTTGTAGTCACATAGTTAACTTTCATTTTGAAGGAGTTTACCTGAACGATCACTGAGCTCTTGCAAAAATAAGGATGTTGAGGTCTACATAAGGTGGATTTGTCCCACCTTGACCTGCGGTCACATCTGCAAACAGCCAACAGGTTAAGTGCTGGAGCAGGAGGGCGCTATCGCTCACTGGGAGCTGGAAAAAAAAGGGCTCTGGGGGCAGGGGGGGGCGGGGGGTAGATTATTGGTGCTTGGGGAGGCGGTGGGAAGAAAATAGGCTGCGGAGACAAATGCACTCTGGACTCAGTCATTTTTTTTTGACCCTGTGTACAACCTCTAATGTAATATGGAAGCACATTCATCTTCAAGCCGACCTACAGCGAAAGCTAATTAGCTCTGGGTTTGTGCCAACAACTGTGGCTCACTGCCAAACGCATCCAGTTCACCGAGTTTACTGCTCATGTCCTTTCATTCAACCACCAATCCACCTCTACTTTAACCCAGCTGTTTCTGCAAAATGTCAAAACTGCGAGAGTGCGCAAGCACCATTTAAAATCAGACTACACTAAACGCACATATTAAGTGGCGAAGCATTCTCAAGAAACTACATGTAGAGAAAGTTGAGATGTTTATTGTACACAACTTAAAATAAGCTAGTGACTGGAAATGACACGTCTTAAAGAATGAACGATTAAAAAAAAAATACAAAAGTAAAAAAAAAGTTTAACTGTAAACTCATACATTTCCAAACCGCTCAGCTCGTTTTCTCTTCTTCGCCTGAAACACAGAAAACAACTAAATCAACATGACAAAATAAATAGGAAAACATTAAATTGCAAAGAGGAGAGAGTCAATGTATAGAATTTGATAAATCCACATAAATCTTCATAAGATAAATCTAATAATAATCTAAAGCTAAATCTAATTGTGCTCTGTATCGGTTGTGCAATTGGCTGGCCAACCGGAGCGGAGTAAAGAAACTCCAGCGAAGCTCGGCTGTTGGTATATAGCATTAAATGCTGATGCAGTTAAAATCTCGCAATTAACACAGATCGGTATTCAAAGTACGAGAAATTGGAGAACCTAGAACACTAAACTTTGCATACATGGTGTGTATTATATGTTATGAAAGACAGAAAGAGATTAAATCTATTATTAAATCTATTATTTCTTCACTTATTACATATAATTATACATTTTCTCAATTTTTCACTCGGAATCCCGCCCACCTCTTCTCCTGCAAAGGTTTTTCAATATATTTGTAGTAAATGGGAAACATCATAACGGTAACCATTTATTCAATTAGATGTGCTCTTCTTCAACGTCTGCAGGACTTCATATGCAAATCATTTTAAATATTAAAATTAATCAACAATATTCAATTAAAGCAAACTGACTAATTAAAGCTTCATCTCAATACCTCTGAATCCTCAGCTCCAGCTGCGGCGGCACCTGTGAGAATCCCAAACCTCTCCTTCCTCTTCTTCAGCTTCTCATCCTCTTCAACCTGTACATGAGTACAAATGAAGAATGAATTGATTAATTAATTAAAGCATGCACTGACAATACACACACACGTAACATATGTATATGCAGAGTTTTAGTTGAGCGATGCCATAGAAGAACCTGGCTTGTAATAGAGGAGAGTTCTTTAAGGAATCAGAGGTGGTTCCTCAAGGGCATCCCTCCCTTTATTTTCACATTTATTTAACATATTAATTACCTGTATTTCAGGACGTTATACTGTCGTACTGGGGCTAGCATGTGGCCAGTGTGTCAGTAATATATAGGCTTTATAAATATCATTCTCCCTTTTTGTTTTTTACCATCTGAACACACTGAGGTTGCTGCAACAACAGTGGAATGGAGACCAGCAACATACTGGAGCGCAACTTCACTGCTAATCAAAGCAATAACAGCCAGTGTGATAACCAGCATATCGGCTTGGACAGAGAGGGGAAACCAGGCATTTTACAGCATGACTTGGTAAAACAGGCTGCACTTTAAATCCAGCAGCTCCACTGAAAAGCTCTGTGGGTCTCCATAGTTCACACAGCCAATGTTCAGAGCCCAGCAGGGGGTCATCTCCCACAGTGCCCTGCTCTGTGTTGGTGACAGTGTTGATACAGTGCAAGCCAATCTCATTTCGATCTCCAGAGATCATCGAGTTCATTTCGCTGGCTCCAGTGAGCCCCCCACCCTCATCATGTTTTCTTTTTGCCTCCTCAAACAATATTGGGCCAAATACAGGGCCTCCGCTCTCTATTCACAGAAGCCACTGGAGAACAGTCTGAATTAGTGACAGTTATTATTCAAACTAATGAGTAAAACCCGCTGCGGCTCACAATACCAAACAGTGACGTTCTCTTACAGTCGCAGGAATATTCATTTCACGACAAAGTGGGTCGGGTTTCAGAACGATGGGCCTACTTTCACTGAACTTCTTCCATTTGTCACTTTTACACCACAGCATGGAAAAAAGGGAGGGGGGGGGGGGGTATGGGGTATGGAGATGTTAGGCGTCCTTCTTCTCCATTAAAATCAAATGCGGTCAGAAATGTTCAAGGGGATCTGGCGCCCCCTTCTCTTTTAATTGGCCGGGTTTGTAATGACGTGACGTCATGAGATCTGCATTGTGCAGAAAGGAGGGCATATGGCCTCCTCCACCTCTTTGAGAGGTTGCATGTGTGAAAGTGTGTGTGTGCATAATCACAGCAGGACAAGGGGCTATTTTCTCTACTGGTTATGTGTGTATGGAGCTTAAGGCTTCCAATGCACCAATGTTTTATACAGAGTTAAGCTAACAATTTTCTTCTAAAACCTGTTTTAGTGGTTTAAATATATATATATATATATATATATATATATATATATATATATATATATATATATATATATATACATATACATACACACACACATACACACACATACATACACAAAAAAATAAGATTTTTATATACACACACACTCATACACACAAATACATGAATATATATAAAAAGATTTCTTATTTTTATATATGTGTGTGTGTATGGATATATATATATATATATATATATATATATATATATATATATATATATATATATATATTCAGAACATATCAATAAAAGTTCATCCTTGAACGACATTAAATCACTGGTAGAACATCAATAAATCCCAAAAATAATGAAACTATGGATCAATGACAATTTTCATAAATCAACAAGTGATCAATTTAAGCAAGACACAATGTCATTTCTGACAAATTACCGTATTACGGTTTTGACAACTAATTTTCCATCGTTCAGTAACCGGCCCCCTCAGTAGGCCTGGTAATACAACGACGCTTTGGAAGAAATCGTGCATTTCTAAAGGGGTTGAACAGACTGGAAAGTAAAGTACCTTTACATTAACAGCAGTGCTTCAAGCCACCAAAGGTGCACAAGGCATCCTTACTAACCCTTTCCACCATGAAAATAACCTTTACCTGAGCTTTCACCAACACCATTAGTTAAACAGCTTTTCAGTTGATTTCCAACAGGAGGCGACAAACGCCAAAACCCAAACATCCACCATCCTGCAGCAAAGCAACTACTGGTATTATCTTGGGTCACCAAGCTTCTACACCTACAACATGCCAAGAAGCCAATCCAACAGACTACCCTGAGGTCATGCTATAGGAAAGGCTCTACTCAGACTACGAACATCGAGAGTTTGTAACACGACTTAAAACTGGTTTCTTGGACAGCTGAGGCCTAAAAACGAAGCTAAAATGAAGCCCTTTCTCTACAGAAGCCTCAAAAGGTAGCAGTAATCATGCTCAAAGGAGCTTAATTACTCATTTTTTTTCTTATATTTGACAAAAATAAATGCAAATAAGGAACACCTGTTACACGCGCCGCATCAGTGTGGAGTAATTAGGCGAACAGGAACGCAGTTAATGGCTCAACCATTCGCTAAATATCCAGTTACAAAGCGTACAGCACAGCTCAAGCACAACCCTAGTAAAAGCTGCAGTCACAGCAAATCTGCATCACCTTTTAGGAATAAGGTTTAAGGAATAACAAACTGAACTGAAAAGCCTATAAAGAAAACGTTAAGAGGTTTATTCGTTTGAGGTAAATTACGCATCATAAAAGTCAGAATATGCCATTTTAACGGATCATAATTTAAATCAGTCATTGCAGCATTTAAAAAAATGTCCATATCTCCACACAGTGCAGCCATACAGCCCATGGTGAAGTCCGGTGGTGGACGCGATGGTACAGATCCTCAACCTGGTTCTGGTACAGGTCACTCGCAAACCATCAGAATATTGAAAACCCAAATCTGAAGCATTGAAGCCAGAACCATTTCTGACCGTCAACTGTTTCCATCGAGCAGTTTAAGGTCACCTGAAAGCACAACTGCAGAGTGTCAAGCCTATCTCGACATTACAGAGAACAAATCCAACCCCTGAGTTCAAAGGTGAAAGGTCTTGGACATTCTGACACTACAGATTGAGAGACGGGGAGACGGAGAGACGGAAAGGGGAAAATAAACACTAAACATTCATCCATCTTCCTGCACGGCGCAGAATTACGCACGGCCCCTCGAGGTGGTCAGCAGCTTCTACGAAAGAGAGGTGGCTTCGGGAAGGACTAGAAGTAAAGGACAGTGAAGCGTTGGTGGGGGGTAGGGTGTAGGGTGCATTATGTAGGGTGTATGGTGTAGGGAACGATTTGCAAGCTGTCGACTGATTGCCTTGCCAATGAAAAGTAGTGGGCCCCCTTCTCTTGTCCACTGGCCTGCTTGTCCATCCCCCTTTTAGCCCCCTGGGAGGAGGTCTGTTGCGTTGTGGCCTCACTAAATCAACACTGTTATAATGATGTGTCACACTTGACCCCCTGCAGCTCTGGTCGCTCACATGGGTGTCAAGACCCACAATGGGCGGCCCTCCATCTCGTATGGACTCATGACAGATTTTGATTCATGGGATAGGCCCAGGCTCTGTCACGAGAAAATTACCCCTATCAAAATGCCAGCATTCGCACATTCATCAACTCGTTCACGCTCAGACCCCAACCGCCCGAAAGCCGCATCTCCCGTTTCGATTTTGAAGAATGATGATATTTCAACCTCCACTGGTAAAAAAAAAACAACATCTGCGTGCAGAATAACAAAACAGCTTCAAAAAATTAAATAAATAAATAAATAAAATGTATACAGATCCTTATCCTAGGAATAGGTCTGCATCGACTGACCATATTCAATGTGATACCATACGAGGTCTCGATTTGACATATCTTAATGCAAAACCAGTGCTTTAGAATTCATTCCACATTATAAAAAGTACAATATTTTAAACTACAGCTGTGATTTAGTGTCCCGATCCATCATTCTACCCATCAAGCTGATTTTGTAGCCCCATATGGCCGTCAATATTTGAGTATAGTGCAATACTGGCACGATAACATGAGTTCAATTTCAGAATCTGTCTTCCTGATATTGTTTATTAGAGTATTTCAACACACACCACCAACATATCTGGCCTCATGTCTCAGCCAGCACCTCAGATCACTTAAAGCACTCTGGCATGATGGCGATGCCGGTGCCAAAATCAAGTGGCCGAAGGGAAGGGTCCCCCAATGTCCCCCAAAACCCATGTGCAGTTTTTAATAAAATAACAATCAGTCCACCTCCAGCCCTGGACCTTGGCGACCAATCACTCCCAGCCTGCTGTAACTCCCCACATCTTCATCCAGCTTCAGCTGGAGCTCTACGAAAGACCTCTGCCATGCCCTCACACCCCTTCCAACTCAGGATCCTTCCCTTCTTCCTTTCCCCTTGTGCCACCAGCTGCCAGAACAGCCCTGCCTGATGCTGCATTCGTAATGAGTAATCCGAACAATCACGTCAGTCTGTGCTAGACTCCCCTGACGCCAGGCAGGTCAGTGTGCCCAGCTCCCTGCATCCATCCCCGGGGGCCCCCTCATTAGGCAAGCCACTACAATGAAACTCAGAAGGAAATTAGAATGGGGGTATCGTGGTACGACCAGTTGCGAATCCCAGGGAGCTGATCCTGCTGCTCAAACCCCATCACTGATTACCTCACCGCCTTGACTTCATCATAATTGAATTACATAACTCACCACAGGGGGAGGGAGAACACATGGGTTAGTTATGAGGGTGCAGGGGAATCGAGGAGGAGCTGCTGCTTCACAATAGGGCTGTGTGCCGCCAAGAACCTGCCGATACGATTCACGTCACGATACAGGGGTTACGATTCAATATGCTGTGACACACTGCGATACTTTTAGGGGGGGAAAAAAATACATTAAAAAAATTAAATAAATTAAAAATCGCCATTGTATTTTTTTTAGATTATCTGCATAAAATCTAAGCAAAAGAATAGTTGACTTTTTATCCAATCAGAACAGTGGGATCTTTAGATGGACCCAGAGCAGTCCAGCGGAATAAGGTGCCATCACAATGACCAGAGGGTTGTTAATCCGAATCCTGGTCATGCTGCTAGCCATCGGCAGCCGGGTCCCGAGATGGCGCGATTGGCCTTGCACTCTCTACAGGGTGGGTAGACGGCACTCCAGTGTGATGCTGGCTGGCGCCGGCGTCTGGACACATGGTGCTTCCCTCTAAGAGCATTTTAATCTACAAACAACTCAATTAAATTTCCTTTAATTTAGTTTATTATAATTTATAATATATATATTTAAGAGATATAAAGCAGGCTGATTCTGTTTAAGAGGGGATTTTAAGGTTTAAACTAAAATAATAAATAATAATAATAAAAGTCAACAGCTTATTTTAAACAAATACATGCTGTGGTCTGTCAATATTCTGCAAATCCCGACATCAAACATCCTACCACTGTCTAATAAATAATCAATACTGTGTTTGAGAATTTATACAGTTTCGCAAAATACCACAATACTTTGATAGAATCGATATAATCGATATTGTCTTTTATTGTCTGTTGGTATCTTTGCCAAATCCACTTTGCAAACCACAGCATACTTTAAATACTTAAATTAAATTAGTAAATTAGATTTATACTTAAGTATTTAAGATATGTTGGTCATTTTATGTCATTTCTGGCCTGTCCTTGACAAATGCTTTTTAATGACCTGAAATACTGGAACACTGTGGCCTCCAAAGCTATGCCACGTTTGTAAGCTGTTGCGTTTGCACGGGAAGGGGCTCGCTAATTTTCATAACTGTAGTGAGTCCTGCTGGAGGACAGCTGTTTGGTCTGTGCCATCTATACTTGTCAAGAATCTATTCTGTCAGGACATCAAATCATTATTTATGAGTATAGATAAACATCATGAATCTATTGGCACCCTGCTGCCTAATGCCAGGCGTGGGCTAGTAGAGGAGTATAAAGCCCCCCCCCAGCATTGAGCTGTGGAGCAGTGGTAGACCTGTGTTCTTGTGAACGGTGGTGGTGGAGCTCCATCCAATTCTTTTGGAAGAAGTTGGGGAGATGCCAATGAAGTGGGGCGGTGATCAATCATCCAACACCCTGACCTCCCTAACGCTCTTGTCAAAAACATAAGCAGAACTCTTTTGAATACCATTGATCTCCTAAGGAACAATGAATGAGGTGTCCCAATACTTTTGTCCTTAGTGTATATTCACCTCCTCCCCCAACCACTGAGGCACTCCACACCAATGCTTACTCTCAGATTCCACCAATATGTACCAACTCAGCTCAATGAGGGAGGGTGACTGATTCTTACAGGTCAGGGTTCAAGTTGACAGAGCTGTCAGAGCAGAATGATCTGGCCCAGCTCCATTGTGAAGAAACTGCTGAGCTTCAGAACAGCAGATTGGATTCTGAGAAGAGCTTGAAGTACAAAGAACAGAAGAGGTGCAACTCGGAAAAACTTGCTCTAAAAACTTTAACCACACTGCATTCCTAAGTGTGTGTGTGTGTGTGTTTGCTATCTGCTCCAAAATGGGCGTGGAGCAAAAAGCACATGTAAAAACAGCCCGATTATGGGAATGCCCATGTTAACAGCAAAAAATAAATTAATTAATATTTGTATATTTTATTTTATTTTTTTTACACAAGACTGGGGCTTTAAGGGTTATATATATATATATATATATATAACACACATACATACATTTTATATTATATATATATATATATATATATATATATATATATATATATATATATATATATATATATATATATATATATATATATATATATATATATATATAAAACCCTCAAAGCCCCAGTCTTGTCTTTAAGATCTCATTGTGTGCCTTAAAGAAGTTAACAGGCACACTACGTTCACTTCTCCAGAGGAAAGCGTGTGTCTCGGCGCTGTCCAGTGAAAAACATGCATCCCCAGAATGCAATTAATTTATCAACTTTGAATGGAAGTAAATTACACAGTGCACAGAAATGCTGCAGGAGAAAACTGAAAATGAAGATATGTACCTTATAAAACAACTTACACAAATAATAAAACAATAAACTATGTAATATAATACAATATATACACACTATAATTAATAAAAAAAAGAATAATCATAGCTACAGTAAAGCCTTCAGATTTCTGCTCACCACCACTGAACTACAGTAACATTTCTCTAGAATGGAGAACTAAAATTTTTTTTTTTAATTTAATTTAAAAAGAAAGGAAAATTGGTGTAGTTTCCCTTTCAGATCACAACCCTGATTTTTATGTATTTATTTTTTTTGGTTTAAAAAGTAACGTGTAATAACCATGTGTATATATAACAATAATAAATAAAATCACCACCACTACACTAACACCGTAATAAGCATATACTAATAGGCACCGCTGAGCAAGCTGCTCACTTCCGACCAAATGGCCACGCAGTGAAAAAAGCCCTGCTGCAATAATTCAATTTACTCCACACTTACTGCACATTTGGAACCCATTTACCCCCAACCAAGGTCTATTATATCTGCCCCTCACCAGCCACAACTTCCGCTGTTCAGAGAAGTGGTAAAAACACTGGAGCTTTAGTGGAAAGCGTCACCCTGCCCAGTATAATTCAGGGGCAGGCTGTTAACTTCAGTATGAGAGATAATGGGGACCATGCAGTGTCCGGTATGATCGTTTTCAGCCATTTCAGCGTTTAACACGGTTTTGGTGGTCTTTACAGAACAGCAACATACCTTCTTAGAAACGGACGAGACGTTCATCCCAAAACGCTCTGCTCTCTTCTTTAAGACCTCAACATCGACCTGGTGGACACAGAGGACGGTGTGAACAACTCGTACAATGCTTCTGAAGAGATTAGGTAGAACAATCCAGCCTCAGCGATGCTAAAGCAAATGGTTCAATTCTAGCAATATTCTCTACAACAGGCGAACAAACGTGGCATTTTTCAGCTTATTTATTCATTTATTCATTAATAAATTGGATTTTAAAAACTAAAATAGGAAATGCGTCATGACCTTTGAACTTTATATTTTCTGTTTAATTCATGTTAACAGTACCTGTACATGGGAGGAATCAATGAATAAATACACATTACTGTGCCTACGTCCAGGTCAAATCAAGAATTTTACACCCACACCTACATTTATAGACAAGATAACCCAATCAAAATTAGGCAAGATAATATGGGTATAGTAATTAGGGGCTTGCACATTCTACAATGTGTCTATATTGATTTAATACTTATATTAAATACCTGTAGAAATATAAATAAATAAAATATTCTAATTCTAATTATACATTATAGACGTATATGCCTGATTATTCCATTCCATCCAACCTTCTGGTGTCCGGTTAAACCAACAAGAGCAAAATCTAGCTTCAGCTTCTAACTAAACTAAAGTGAGTTAAGTGTTTTTCACACTCACATTTGTTTTCGTCATGGCGGAGGTCCCTAAAAAACAGAACAGCAGCGGTGAGACCAACAGAAAAAGCATTTAACAAGTATCCAGGTATTTGATTTGGTATCAGATGCCGACTCACCTTTAGAGGGGGCTGATGCTGTTGCTGGGATTCCAAACCTGGTGAACGACGCAACAAAAAATTTGAATTTAACATAAGCAACGTCCTACAACCTAAAAACAGTGCTTTGCGTTATTTGAGTAGGACAGAAACTGCACTTTATTAAAGTTTATTAACACATTAAAGCATAGAATTATTATTCAGTTATTAATCCTAATGCAGAAACTATCACTGAATTAACATATCCCAGGGAGTCAGACAGAGTTCTATATAAAGGCCTATAAAACTGATGTAGTTATAGGAGTAATGTGTGGGCTTACATACAGGGTCTAAGGGCTGAAGGTACTTATTCATTTACTACAAATAAGAGCTACATCACTGTAAATTCAGCAGATACTTCTACACTGACGTCGATATTTACTTTCATTCTGAATGAGGTCATTAAGTCCAAATAACATTAAATTCATATTCCAGTTCCACAAATAGTCAATTTGTTTTAAAAAAAATAATTATTCTATTATTCTATCTAATTATATATAAGTTATGGCAGAAATTCCAAATACAGATAGATCTGACTGAACTGTAGGAACACTTAATACACAATAAACATTCTTTATAAAGCCAGTAAACAATAAAATCAGGAATTTCGCTTGAAATAGATTTTCAATCTTTACAGAAACCCCTGGTGAAGGTTCTGACCTGGCAGCACGTGCAGCTTTCTTGGTGTCTGAAGTTGCGGGCAGGTTAAAGCGCTCTGCCCTTTTCTGCAATCTCTGAAAGTGAGGAAGTACATACACCCAGATTCTTTATCATTTAGATTATATTTTAATTTATATTTTTTAAATTCATTCATTTATATATACACACACACACACACACATATATATATATATATATAAAATAAATGGATATTTGGTTGTTTTTTGTTTTGTCAACATTAACACTGCACTGGTCATGCTGGTCTGTGCACTGCTGGATTTACTAAAAACAGAATCAGGTGATATGTTCTGGACAGAGAGAGATATGCTGGGATTCACAAACCTCATCAACTGAAGACAAGGGTGCGATTTTAACCACATTTTTCTTAGGTTCCCTGAAAGAGAGAGAAAAAACACACAAACCACAAATCAGCACCATTTCAGTACATGCATACTTAAATGTTGGCACTGGGTAAGAACAAAAGATAGCCAGCTCTGGAGGAGACCAGTCTAACCTGCAATAGACTAACTGTATACGGACTCTGCAGGACAGAAAAAGGAAGAATCCTAAGGAAAGGACTGGAGGCCAAAACGGACCCCTCACCCAGGTTTAGTAGTTCCTCCTCACTCTTAACATTCCACACTTTAAGCAAACTCAATGTTTAACCCTATAAACATCTTAGAAGCAAGTACAAATAATAGCCGTCCCACAAAAACCTTGTATCTCAAACAGCAGCTTTACAGGACGTTTAATGGAAGTCAATGTGAAAGATTTTATTTCAAGTCATTGTGGAGGATTTCTATTGGTCCATTCGGCATGAGACTCTGAAACAATATAAAGAACAACTACCAGATGCACAATAAACATCTTCAACCAGCTTTAGCAGGAACTGATAACGCTGCATGAAACTCACTAGTCAGAGCTATAGCTCCATCTGCTGGACAAAGTGCATCAATGCTGCTACAGTGATCAGTGCGCATCTTTTTAGCTGTACCAAGAGCAGCTGTTTGCTACAGAGACCAGAATCAAGCAAAAACAAGCATTTACTGCCTGAAACTCTGAAACTGACTTACGTTTCAGGTTCAGCTACCGATTCCTCTTCCGGGACTGGTTCCTCAGCTTTTGGGGAGGCCTCCTGAAACAGATTCATTTTCCAGTTATCCGTAAACACGTCGCCATATCAGTACAATCAGATTTCACACAAATGATTCAGCTCACAGAGAGCTTAGCAATCACCTGAGTTGTTGTTGAATCAGTTGCGAGAAGAAACAAAACACAGCCCTATTGAGATATATCTTAATTTTATTTCATTAAAACCCATCATCTACAGGTCTCTGCACCACCTTAACGAAGGCCTGCATGCATCTAAACATCTCGGAGCTGCCTGAGAGAAGTGTGTGGGCCGGTATGTACAAAAACCAATTGGTGACTATTGACTTGTGTTTGTTAGCGGCTTCAGTGCACAACTGCAAAAGCAACATTTGGACACCAAACATGTTTCGGCCGATTGACTAAAGCATCCTTTTCCTCTCTTAAATGAGTTTTGTACCCCTAGACTATTTGTCCTACATTTACGGCATTTAGCAGACGCTCTTCTCCAGAGCGACTTACAAAAGTGCTTCACTATTTACCCAAGAAAAACCTTTTTTTTGAATAGACTAATAATTCAAAGATTCTCTAATCTTAGACTCTACTAAACACAAGACAATAGGGAGACCATAATACTCTTCTCTTCGCCTGAGTACTCTCAGAAGAGGAGGATCTTCAGTCTGGGTTTGAGGACAAGTGTTGGACTCTGCTGTTCAGACACCCAGGGGAAGTTCGTTCCACCACTTCGGTGCTGGACAGTAAAAAGTCTGGACGCTCGTCTTCAGTGGATCTTAAAGGATGGCGGGTCGAGCCGAGCCATACTTGAAGCTGGAAGGGCTCTTAGTGTGGATCGGCTTTTGACCATCGCTATCAAGTACGGAGGGGCTGGCTGGTCCAGTCTTGGCTTTGTAGACCAGAGTCAGGGGTCTGAATCTGATGCGGGCAGCTACAGGAAGCCAGTGAAGAGAACGCAGCAGAGGAGTGACATGTGGCAATATTTGGTGTTCGGCCACCAGGAGTCAACCTAAACCATCATAAGTGTAGTGCAGTGTACTGGCTTTTTGCACTCTGCTAGCCAGGCGTCTAATACTACTACTAGTGGAAAGATCCTCTTCCTCCGACTTGCACCTAATGGATTAGAGAAGTTCTGCAATCTCTCAACCCAGAGAAGATAAAGATACGCCCTCCAGAGTTCAGCACAGATGTTTTATGGCACCTTTTTGACATTTGTGGAAAACATGGAAGCTAGAAATAAGACCTAATAAGATGCACTGTGTGTGAAAGTTGCAATGCGTATTTATTTAAAATTAATATGCACCATTGTTTCTCTTACATGGAGGTTTGGGGGTGGGATGGGATGGGGCAGGATAAAAACATGTAGCATGTTTGAATTCTAAATGCTTAAAATCATTAATAACTTTTTTTATGTTTGAATTGACGAATTAAAAGTAGGGAGGCACCGATCCAATATTAGGATCGGATATCGGTCCTGATATTAACAAAATTAGCTGGATGGGGTATCGGATAATTAGGCTGATCCATGAAACCAATCCTTTCACTTTAATTTGTTGGTGTGGGACTGCACTAAATGTTTACATGCTTGATTACTGCTTGGATGTTTAGCCAAGTTACTTATTTATTCTCAGATTCAGCTGCTAGACTTCATTTTTTAGTTTTGAGCAAAGTGAAGCTACTTATTTTCCAGTTTTGGCTTTTATTTATTTTAATATATTTTAAGTAGGTAAGTAAGTTCTACTCCGTTATTTTGAATGTGAATGCTGTGTCAAGGTCCTGCACAATTGTTTATTATTTTAGTGACAAATAAATAGCAACTCAGTACATTTATATCTGTATTAATTAGTTATATTTTGTTTTACAAAGTTATTAAAGTAATGTGCAAGTCAACTCTGATTCCTTAAGTCTCTCCCACATGGTAAGGTATACGGTTAATTAATTCAGCACTGATATCAGATTGGTATCAACCAATATGCAAAGTTTATGTATCTGTATCGGAACTGAAAAAGCTGGATTGCTGCATCCCTAATTAAAAGTCCACTCACCTCTGTGTACTCCCCCAACACCTCCTCTTCATTCACTTCTTCCTCTGAAAGCATTCAGAAGTCATTAGATTCTCACAAATCTATTTCAGTCCAATGCATGTCTGATTACTGGCTTTCTATGCAAAGTTTTAGAGCCAATTACCTACAAACATTCAGGTATCATAAAGCAGATATGAGAGAAATCATTCATTTACATTCATCAGTGTCCTCCATGATTTCACAGCTTTCTTTTCCAAACTATTTGTTAAAAGCTCAGATTCTCTATTTCGGCCCAAAAATGGGATAAAAAGGTTGGTCATCTCAAAAATATATTACAATGTGGGGTCATCAGCTTGGTCCACTCTTACTTTAGATTTACATGGTTTTGGGCATGCCTGTTAAGATTCCTAGAGTAGGTCTAGGAATCTCAGCACCTGCTGTTAAAGACAAAACATTAGGCAACTAGGTAAAGGTAAAGGTGCACGTATTTGTCACTGTACAGTGTGGACTGTACAGCGAAATGTGTCCTCCGCATTTAACCCATCTGGTAGTGAACACACACTCACACACACACACACGTGTTAGGGTCAGTGAGTACACACACACACCCAGAGCGGTGGGCAGCCAACTCCAGCGCCCGGGGAGCAAAGAGGGTAAAGGGCCTTGCTAAAGGACCCAACAGCGGCAGCTTGCCGAGCCCGGGAATCGAACCCACAACCCTGTTATCGATATCTCGGCGCTCTAACCGCTGAGCCACCACTGCCCCTCTGGCAACTCTGCCCAAAAAAAAAAAAAACCTACCATGCTCCTCAATGTACTGCTGCAACCGAGCAATCAGGTCACCCTTGTTACCCTTTATGTCCAGACCCCTTAGAGAACACTCCTGCTTCAGCTCAGCCAACTGTGGAGAACATTTAAAAGAATAAATTACAGAATTTATACACACACACACACACACACACACACACACACACACACACACACACATTCATCAATACTCATATTTAGACACTAAAGCCAGATTTTAGCCTTGTGTTTTCATATTTAATCCAGTTCTGATGATTAATTAGAGAATTAGTATCCAAAAAGCTACTAACTGACCCAAACAGACCCCAAGCACCAATTAAAGTCACATTTCCAGTGGTCAACCAACAATACAGACATTAGAGAGATATTCCTGCATATTTAAATGAAATTAAAGTCATTCAGATCAGTTTAAGGTTCTAGAGAAACTTACTTTATCCGTTGTTTACAGTGGTGGCGAATGAAACAAGGCACCCGAGTCATAGCTAACGTCTCTAAAAGCTCCCAAACAGAACGTTATCACACCAACCGGTCATGAATACGCTGCCTGAGACACTTTCAGCATCTTAATCTTAAAATGTATTTTTTAAAATACATATACAGTGGAAGGATACGTGCAGGCTGTGACGAGACCAATAGTTACATTTACAGCATTTAGCTGATGCTCTTATCCAGAGCGACTTACAAGGGTACTCGTGTTACAGAGGTTGAGGGTCAGTGTAGTGTTAGGAGTCTTGCCCAAGGACTCTTATTGGTGTAGGGCAGCACATTCACCCAGACTGGGAATCGAACCCCAGTCTCCCACATGCTGTGGTAGCTCACTGGCAGGTAGTGGGGTTATCTGTTCCCAAGGAGACCTTTAAGTTATGTATTTAGCTTTATTTATTTATTTCTTTATTTTTAAGATTTAACAACTGTAGCAATTTATCAACATAACATAACATGGACCCAAGATATCAAGACATGCGTGGCTCCACTGGTGGGCTTGGATAGTACATAAAAATGCCTATATCTGCACTGTAGTCATGGCGACCGGCGCCTGGTTCCATTCACCACCACTGTAAAGAAATCAAAGTTGGTGAGTTTTCCTTTAATAAAGCATCATATCATTCCCATTTTAACTGACCTTACCATCACCTTGGTGATTAAAAGCAGATGCATTAATGTTTAAAATTTGATGGACTTTCCCTTTAAACCCAGCTGGACACTAGCTATAGCTATTATGGTTAGGACTGTATTTCCACCTCACAGTAAAGTCATAATCTAAACTTTAAACTCTAAAACAACAGAAAACGTTATTAAAAATGTTATTAATGTTTATAATGATTTATAATCTGTTAGAAATGGATACAAACTCTGCTGCAGCTTTAAAGGGGGAACCGAAACTTGACTGAGTGTAGCTAAATGATTCACCCACAACTATCAGATTACCTCCAAATGAGCTGGATATGGGTCTGGATATTTTTACATCTTTATAATTATTAATATTTGGTTGAAATGATTGAAGGGGAGTAAAGCAGCTCTGTAAGCACGCAGGGAGGCGCCTCTGAGCGCTAAGCTAACATGAGCTAGCGCTAGCTTCCTGAAAGCAGGCTGGGCGTCCAGGCAGTCTGCTCCCCGCTAACGCTCACATTACGCCCACAGACCAGCTCACATGCCCCTGCCAGTAACTCATACAGGTGTGAAAACATCTATATAAGCAAACTAGTCTGTTTATTACCTTCAGTTTCTGGAGTTCGACGACTTCGGCCATTTTTGGGACCCGTTTCGTTTGAGAGGCTTCTTCCTTCTTCTGCAGGACGGAGCTGTTAGTGGCGTCGGGACAGCAGCGCCACCCAGAGGCTGGAAATAGACTCGGCGGATTCACTTTAATCACCAGGATCAGGATCAGAATCAGAATCAGAATCAGAATCAGAATCAGGATCAGGATCAGGATCAGAATCAGGATCAAAATACAGGATCAGAATCAGAATCAGGATCAGGATCAAAATCAGAATCAGGATCAGAATCAGAATCAGAATCAGGATCAAAATACAGGATCAGAATCAGAATCAGGATCAGGATCAGAATCAGAATCAGAATCAGAATCAGGATCAGGATCAGAATCAGGATCAAAATACAGGATCAGAATCAGGATCAGGATCAAAATCAGAATCAGGATCAGAATCAGAATCAGAATCAGGATCAAAATACAGGATCAGAATCAGAATCAGGATCAGGATCAGAATCAGAATCAGGATCAGGATCAGGATCAGGATCAGAATCAGGATCAAAATACAGGATCAGAATCAGAATCAGGATCAGGATCAAAATCAGAATCAGGATCAGAATCAGAATCAGAATCAGGATCAGGATCAGGATCAGAATCAGAATCAGAATCAGGATCAGAATCAGGATCAGAATCCAATTATTTTAATAATTTAATTATTGGCCACACACACTTTAATTCGTTTCTGGCTGCTGGCGTCTCTCTAGTGTTAATAACAATATACAGCTAATCTACATATAATCTACAGACAATACACAATATAGCATACACACTAAATGTGCATGTATTTATCACTGTACAGCGAAATGTGTCCTGCATTTAACCCATCTGTGGTAGTGAACACACACTCACACACACACACACACACACACACACACACACACACACACACACACACTAGTGAACTAGAGGCAGTGAGTACACACACACACCCAGAGCGGTGGGCAGCCGACTCCAGCGCCTGTGGAGCAGAGAGGGTAAAGGGCCTTGCTCAAAGGCCCAACAGTGGCAGCTTGCCGAGCCCGGGAATCGAACCCACACCTCTGTTATCGATACTGTTATCGGCTCTAACCGCTAAGCCACCACTGCCACTATACACAGACTATACAGTGTGCTTTACAGTGTTACCCACAAAACAGCAGTATGCAGCGCTATACAGATTAAATATTGTGTAAGCATGTGTGAGATGAGTCATAGTGCAGTAATGCAGTGACTGTGGGATAAGAGTGATAATAAGTAAGATAAGTAAGATCTATGGCCTGTGGCTGATGATGGTGATCAGCTGTTGAGGAAGGTGATGGTCTGAGGGTAAAAGCTGTTCCTGTGTCTGACAGTCTTAATGGACATAGTTCTGTAGCGTCTGCCAGACGGGAGCGGCTGGAAGATGTTGTGGCCAGGGTGCGAGGAGTCAATTGGAAACATAAGTAAAAATTCACATTATTATTAATTATTTAAATAAGATGAGAGTGAACATTACTTTTAGTATTATTTTGGTGGACTTTGCATAAAGTACAGAAAAAAAATTAAGCAGAAGAATAGTTTATATCATGACTTTATAAGATTAATATAACACAAAAGTATGACGCTGCTGTTCTTTATGTTCTATATATATATATTTTTTTTTTTCTCTGAGAACAGCAGCGTCATACTTTTATGTTATATTAATCTTGTAAAGTCTGGTTATATATATATATATATATATATATATAAACAATAAAATATTACTATTAATGGCATTTGCATGTGTATCATGTCATGTATGTAGGGGAATGTAGAGGAACAGGAGTCCTGCCCAGTGACTCTTATTGGTGTAGAGTGGTCTGTGTAATAGATGTTCTAAAACACTTAACACTGGACATGGTGACCATAGGCCAGGTCTAGGGAGACACTGCCCTGCACGTTTCCATGATTTTCGATAAACTCGATGATCAGCTAAGGTGCTAGATAAGGTGTGTTCAGGTAGTGCATGGATTACTGTGCAGGGCAATGGTTCCTCAGTACTGGAGTTGAACCTTGTGTTTACTCCTCCCAGGGACTGCGTAGTTAAACATGTTACATGATACTGTTGGTTTCTCAAATTCAATTTTACACGACAATTCTCCAACTACTCTTACTGCCAGGCTGGAGGTGTTACTGTAGCTTTAAGAGTAATTCATGCAATGTGCTCCGTTCTGATTGGCTGTGTTATATTGCAACTCATTCAAAAACCAGTAAGGGCTGAAATACTACTTATAACCTCAGGGTAAATGGGCGGGGCTAAACTGCTGTAGGCTGAATAAATGGGGATATGTAAATGAATTGTTTTTTGTGACATGGCAAAATAGTGAGTTCAAATTTAGGCTTTTTGCAGTAAATTTTTTACCATAAAGATTGGGAAACATTTACATACCATATCAAACAAAATTCATTCAAATTCATATATAATTTATAATATATAAAAATACAATATTTATAATTTATAATATATATAATATTTAGATACTATTAATAAAATAATATATATTATTAATATAATATTTATATACTAATAGCTACTATTAAAGGAACATTTCAGGGCTTTCCAGCTTTCTCTCGATCAGCAATAGCCTACTGTCAGCTAACCTGCGTTGCGTTTCCTGTATTTAGCAAAGTTACATTAGCAGCTGTACAGTTGTACATTAAACTAAAAATCTGTATCATTAAGTGTTCTTTAATAATAGCAGCAGTGCTATACAGAACACAGAAAAACATTTAGATGTTTAAGTGGTTCTTTGAATTGGTGGAAAACCTCTTAGAACTGCTCTCTAATGAAATCCTTTCACAAAATTGTTCTAAAAGATTGAGTGTCTAGTGGCTACAAAGGCAGCACTGGCTCAGCGGTTACAGCAATGTCCTGGAGGCACCCTGCCTGGCACATGTCCGTGCTTTCCCTGCTCCAGACACACCTGATTCAACCAATCAGCTCATTATTAAGCTCTTTCAGAGTCGTAGGGGTGTGTTTAAAAAACAGAAAAGCAGGGGGTCTGCGAACATATGCACTGGGGTCGTGATCTTAAGGTTGTGGGTTCTAACTCCAGGTTCACTAAGCTGCCACTTTTGGTCTCTTGAGGAACAACCCTACCTTCCTAAACTGGGATTTTTAAATTGTATAATATTAAAGACACCTTTTTTATTATTAATTATTATTATGTCCTATAAAGATTAGGTTGTGTATTCCTTTTAATGCTAAATTATATTAAAAAAAAAAGATATATATATATATTATATATATATAAACACACACTTTTTTTAAATTTATATATAACTTTTTAAATTACTTTTAATAATAAAATTAAAATTAAATTAATAATTTATATATATATATATATATATATATATATATATATATATATATATATATATATATATATATATAATAATTTATTATTATTATTATTTTAAAGTATATACAGGTTGCTTTGAAAAAACTGCAAACATAACTTTATGCCCAGTTAGTAGGTTTCCTGACCAGGCTGGTCAACACATTAAACACACTTTTTTTTTTTAAACAAGTTTATGTATAATAAGCAAACATTGATAAAATGCCTAACCAGGCTTAAAAATCACCAATTACAAAAATATCCAGAACTTGAAAGTGAAAAGTTTTTAGCCATCCAAAATAAATATTTCTATGAATGAAACTGGTGCATAAGATTGTTTGAAGAGGTTTTTGTGAAACAGACACGGTCAACTAATTCCTGAATTCACAGTTCACCAAGTTACGGAATGTCATCTCTCAGCAGAAGGAACCGGAGAGGGAGTCTCATCTGCACAGAACAAAGCAACAGTCCTGAGCTGACGGACTTGCGCTGGATGAAGAAAAGGAAAAAAAACAAAACCTGCTGGTATCACTAACAACATTCTCCACAGAATCTTAACTTTGGCTGAACTGTTCCTCTCTTTTTAAAAAGCTACCAGAGTCCGTAAGCAAAGAACTGGCGAACAGTCTCTGAGCTACAGAAGAAACTCTTCAGGAAAAGAAGGGTGGAGGGGGGTTGGATGGGGGGGGGGGGGGTCTTGAGTCCTGGTCCACTGCAGCCAGTGTCAGTCTGTTTATCGTCTCCTCTGCACGTCTTAGAGCCTCAATGGGGGCATCGGCATGGTGACGTCACGGAAGAACCGATGAACGAGGGCATTTTTGGCTGAAATTCTCTTGTTGGGGTCGTAGTTCAGCATTTGCTGTGAGGAAGGGAAAACATGCAAATGAATCATTAAGCTTCAGCCACCAGAACAGAACAGAACGGCACACAGACGTGAACATCTGCTCTCAGCCTGAGCAAAAGGAGCAAACCGTAAAGGGTGCTTTAAAAAAAGATTTAGATTCAAATCGATCTTCGTTTGAATGATCCGATATTGATTCGTATAAGCCAGAGCATCAGCATAATTAGCATATTTTGTTTAAAAGTTCAATCAGGACAGACAGTGCTGTGGACGTTGACACATGCTGTGCAACCAACTTGTTGCACACTGGATATTTCACCCACCCTCAATTGAGAGCTGCCTGTGAGGCTGAAAAGTCCACCTGTTGTGCGTTTGCTTGGCCCAGTGAGGTGCATTGCATAATTTTTCTCATCGTAGCATTACAGCAAGCCACAAACTCAAAGGGTTCTTATAAACAGTGTTCAACTATAAAAATAATCAATCTTTTTAATAATGGTAGGTTGAGTTTACTTGCACATTTACAACATTAGTTGCTCTGAAATTCAATTAGACTCAATTAATCGATGAATGAATCAAATGAATTCATTGAATCAAATCCCAAACCAAATAGAATTGGGACCTTCGAATCAACCTTGGAAATCAGTGGTGATACCCAGCCCTAGCAAACAGGCAATGCTGATATTTACAAAAAGCTCCATAAACCCCATGTGGAGAAGGTTCACCAAATGAAGAAGAAGAAGAAGGAAAAAAAAAAAAAAAAAAAAAAAAAAAGCACCACAGTGGATCAAACTTATTAGATGAACTTAAGCTTAGAGAGTTACAACAAAGCTACTTTTGAATTCAGGTTATTTTTAAGACTAAAATTCACTGTCGGCTTTGAGATGAAAGTCACACGTCATTTTAAATGGTTCTCAAACAATCCGGCCGGTCACACAGCATCAGTGGCCTTTGTTAGGGGCAGTAGCATTACATCTCTGGGGTGTAATAACTATAGAAATTCTTAAAACTCTAATTTCCACATTAGATATTTTTTGAAGGTCTAAAGACTAAAGATCTACTTTTCAGTCGTTCACAAATACAGAAGAACAGGAAGGAAAACTAAAACAGAAATGAGGAACGAATCCCTCACCCCAAGCAGGTCCCTGCCATCCTCATCCAGAGGGGGCACTACTTTAGCCAGGTCTTGCAGGGCCCACTTTGGGAAGGAAGGCTTGTAGTCTGGCATAGAGGTCACTCCAGACCAGACCGACTCATCAGGGGTGCCCAGCGTTCGGAAAATCCGGAAAAGCTGATCGATTTCAGAGTCTCCTGGAAACAAAGCCCTCCGAGTAATCTGACATTAACAAGAAGGACAAGACACAGCTGGGATTAGGCAGTTTAACTACAGGCCATCAATAATCAGGTGTTAAGGGTGGGAATCTTTAGGCACTTCGGTGTTCAATCTGATAAAATCATTTATTACTCCTTGTACATTTTACAACATTAGTTCTCTGAAATTCAATGAATCGATGAATGAATCAAATGAACTCATTGAATCGAATCCCAAACCAAATTAAATTGGGACCTTTGAATCAACCCTGGAAATCAGTGGTGATCCCAGCCCTAGCAAACAGGCAATGCTGATATTCACAAAAAGCTGCATAAATCATGTTTAGAAGGTCCACCAAATCATTTATTACATCTTAATTTATTAAATATTTTATTTATTTATTATTTTATAAGTCTATAATTATCATTAATCTGTCCAGTGTACACAAGACTTCTGCTTACATCTACAGGCCTGTGTATTTCTAAATCCTAAACTACATATTTTATTATATGATGTACAATGATAACTACAGCCTTCTGTACAAAAATAAATGTTTTTAATTCAATTAATTTTTAATCCCCATCCATTACTTTCAGAGCCTCTAAAAAGTTGCAAACACAATGCAGAGCCATCGCACATTTCATACAAACATGAACATCCATGTTTGTATGACAGCTACAGCTCTTTTACTTTTAGTACTTTTTTTTACTTATTATATTTATTCTATTTATTGTTTATTCTATTTTATTGCCTATTTTTATCTTACTACTTGTTAACAGTCATACTTGTGTTGCTCACACCAAGTAAAATTCCTCTGATACAATTCTCCATTCAAAGGTCAGAGCCACTGACTGTCCACCCCTGTTACATTGTCTTGCAGCAGTGAACACCAACAATGACCTCTTACCATTTCAGCAAAAATGCATCCCAAACTCCAGATGTCAACAGCTGTGGAGTAATATTTACACCCCAGGAGAATCTCCGGAGCTCTGTACCACAAAGTCACGACCTAAAGAACACAGTACAAATATATCCAATCATTCAATCAATCAGACAGACACTAACACATGACTTTGTTCTGAATCTACTGAATGTCTTGAAGACATTTTCACCGAAAAGCATTTCAGAGTGTGGTGGTTAACAAGCAGACCATGCAGATCAAATAACTGATATTACTGACGAAGCAGGAGCCCGACGAGACTCCTCTCTCACCTCGTGGGTATAGGTCCGCACCGGCACACCGAAAGCTCTGGCCAGCCCAAAGTCAGCGAGTTTGATCTCTCCTTGCGCGTTGATGAGCAGATTCTGAGGTTTGAGGTCTCTGTGCAGGACCCGGTGAGAGTGACAGAAAGCCAAGCCCTGCAGCAGCTGGAACAGATAGCTCTGAGGATACACAAACACACACGATGATAAGAACAGACAGCACAGAGTACAAAATAGCCCCCACCCACACACTTATACAGGTCTGCCAGGAAGAGGGTAATTCTACTTTATTAGTCCCACAGAGGGGAAATTCACTGTGTCACTGCAGCAAAGGGATAGCAAGACAATCAGTTACAAAAAGTAGATAAATTAGCTATATATACATAAAAACACACACACACACACATATATATGTATATATTCGGACGAACAATATTGTTTACAGATATTGGCAAATGGTCCACAACTTCATTTAATGGTGCACATTCCACTGCAGTGTAAACAGCTGCCCCACTTGTGTATTCAGGGTATTTTTAAATTAATTTTGAATTGTACTATAAATATTTATATTTCTAAAACGTACAAATTGGGACTAAAGACACCAGGATCCTTTATTAGTAAAAGCTTGAAATACAGTCAAATAAATAAAACACAGATCTCAGATTTTTTACATTCTGCATTTCTGAAGTTCAAAATACACATAAAATATCAGTCAAGTCTCAGAATCTGTCTTATTTTGATATCAATTATCTACAGTAGAGAGCACCAAATATAAGGCAGGTACTTTAGAGAGGCACTGCTACACCTGTCGCAGACATGCCTACTCTCCTCCTGCAGCGGTGCCACAGCAGCCTCACTACAGCTTACAGCTTAAAGACCTGGAACCCTGGACCACCCTTCTGAACGTGCATCCTGGAGGTGGGAGGGGACCTCTGAAAAACTGCAGCTGACTCTGGGTTGATGTGTGAGAGCGATCTCTACAGCAGCACAAAGGGACAATGACGTCCCTGGCTGTCTTTATTGCCTGAGGATGGGGGAAGGGAGGGGAGGGGGGGGGGGGGTAGTATTGTTGTACGACACATTTGGGCAATGCATGCTGGGTACTGTAGTGAGGGAACACTGGAGGACAAAAACACAAAGGATACAAAACCATGAATCCAATTCTACCAATAAAGCCCCTTAAAGCTGAACGCTCAGGAATCTGGACAGCCTGCGCGCACACACACACTCACACACTCACTTTGACGAGTGGAAGGGATATGCCAGTAACCGAGGAGGAGTCCATAAATTTCTTGAGGTCTTGGTGAAGAAATTCAAACACCAGGTAGAGCTTATTCTCTGTGTGGATGACATCAAGCAGCCTGAGGATGTGGAGGTTAAGGAGGGGGGTTATTTCATAAACGACAGATACAGGTGGGTGAAATATTACAAATATTATATACCCCAAATTTAAACAGATTTATATATACTATATGCAAAAGATCAGCGAGGGTATATGTGGGCCTAATCCAGTAGCAGACGCTAGGTCTTAAAGTAGCTGCGGGTTACACGTGTGACATACTTGACAATATTTGGGTGGTTGAGCTCCTTCAGCAGCGAGATTTCACGAATGGCAGTACTGGGAACACCTTCAGTCTCACTGGAAAACAAAGCGTACAGAAGTATTATTGATTAGTGTCACTTATCGATCAATTAAATTAGCTCTGTTCAGACAAACATGCTCATTAACAAACACATTAAAACCGAATGGAAGCAGAGCCTGCAAAAGTTCCTTCACAGGCAATTATTACACTACAAAACAGCAAATACAGCGTCTGAAATAATCCCAGAATTAAGTTATTTAATAAAACTGTTATTTAATTATGTATTTTACGGTTATTTAATATTAATATTTTTTATTATAAGGGATATTGCTAATATGATAGTTATGATAGTCCTTAATACTAATGATCATAATATTTAAAATTATAAATTAAATATCTATCCATTACCCCCACATACACCTAATTGTGCAATTTTTATACTTTAAATAACCATAAAAAAAATTTTTTTGATTGTTTTGAAAAGAAAAAAAAAGCTGAAAATTTGAAAAGTAACATTTTAAGCCGAAATCTCCAGATTTGAGGTCAATCTCAGAACATACAGATCAAATAAGATGAAAAACTGACAGATGTCTGTAAAGAAATTGAACCCAGCTGTCTGAAGCTGGCGTCTTTTTGTAATTGTCCGTTCCACCTTAAATGGTGCGGCAGCTGCACAGCGGGCAGCCCCTGCGCTCCTCGAGCGCTGCCCGAACTCTGAATGCAACCGCCGCTCGATTTAAGGTGGAACGGACAGGTTTGGGCGGTTTTTGCAACTCGCCAACTTGTAGCGTTATTTCCCCCCAGTGCTCACGGCCGTGCTGCCGGACACCTCTAACTCTACTTACGTGTCCAGCCTGATCTTCTTCAGGGCCACCGTTTCGCCGGTTATTTTGTTCTTTGCTTTGTAAACCACTCCGTAAGTGCCCTCCCCGATCTTCTCCACTTTTTGAAATGACTCCATGTCAGACATACGGGTCTCCCTGCTCCGGGTCTCCCTGCTCCGGGTCTCCCTGCTCCGGGTCTCCCTGCTCCGGGGACAACAGATTCCTCCTCGGCGACTAAAACTTTGTCCAGCTGGGCAGCTCTAAACAAAGCCTGAAATGCTCACCGAGCGGGAAGGTTTGCAGCCAGCGTGGAGCTAGAACATCGCT